>NC_091745.1:41208127-41358127 GCF_043380555.1 Nothobranchius furzeri | reverse complement strand
AACTATAAATACATTCTAGTGCAGAGGATTCCAGGAGAAAAGGTGGGAAATGGAGACATGACTGTGGTAATTGGGAGCAACGTTTCACATAGCACCACTGTTTAACTACAGACCTTTAAATGTGTAGTTGAAATTCTGTTGAGAAGAAATCTACGTATTTACAGTAAAACCGTTTTTCCCTTCCACGCTTCTTAGGAGTCATGGCAAACGAGCGATTTGCTTCCTGCGTGGGTTCTGACATGCCTTTTCAGATTCGTCTTTTGGCTAAACTTCCGTCCGCAAACATCACACAGAAATGGTTTCTGTCCCGTGTGGATTCGAACGTGTGCGTTCAGATTCGTCTTGCGTCTGAATTGTTGCCCACAAAAATCACAAGCAAATGGCTTTTCACCTGTGTGTATACTCATGTGTGCGTTTAAAGACGTCTTATGTCTGAATGGTTGTCCACAGAGAGTACAGGCGTACGGTTTCTCTCCCGTGTGCTTCACCATGTGTGTGTTTAAATAGCTCTTTTGGCTAAAAGTTTTCTTACACACTTCACAAGAAAACGGCTTCTGTCCCGTGTGGATTCTATTGTGCAAGTTTAACGCTGTCCTTTGTCTGAACTGTTGACCACAAACATTACAGCCAAATGGTTTCTGTCCTGTGTGGATTTTAATGTGTGTGTTTAACCCTGTCCTATGCCGAAATCTTTGTCCACAAACATCACAAACAAACGGTTTCTGTCCCGTGTGGTTTATCATGTGAATGGTTAAGTGTGTTTTTTGGATAAATCTCTGTCCACAAACCTCACAAGCAAACGGCTTCTCTCCTGTGTGGATTTTCATGTGTGTGTTTAAGGAAGTCTTGTGTCGAAATCTTGTTCCACACACCTCACAAAGAAATGGTTTCTGTCCCGTGTGGATTGTCATGTGTGTGTTCAAATGAGTCTTCTCGTTGAATCTTTGTGCACAAATGTCACACGCAAATGGTTTCTGTCCTGTGTGAATTCTCATGTGTTTGTTTAGATTTGCTTTTAAGCTAAAACTTTTACCACAGTCATCACAACTAAACAACTTCAGCCCTGTCTTGACTTTCCTGTGTGCAACTACAGTTTTCTTCACTTTAACACATTTCTTATTAACCAGATATTTTAAAGACCTCGCTTTAAAGTGATTTTTAGTGTGCCTCTGAAGGGACCGGTGGTGCTGAAACTCTTCACCACATTCGAAGCACATCAAACATTTGTCGGCAGAGTTTCCTCCAGACTCAGAGGGCCCGCTCTCCTTCCAGTCTTCGTCACTGTCTCCTGTACTGTTCCCATCATCGTCATCATCACTGCCTTCTGTTTCCGAGTTTGAATCATCTTTATTAGTATTTACATCTGAACTACTGATGGTTTCTGCTCCTCCCCAGTCCTGTTCACCAGTTGTCACCACGTCAGCTGAGCTGCTGGTTGGAAGATCTGGGTCTTCTGCTTGGTCCCGATCAAGCTGTCAAAACAAAAGTTTTTCTTAATGGTCATTCAAAGAAAAGGCAGTGAATGAAATCATGGTGGCATCAGTCACCTTCATCCCATTGAACTGCTTTTCATCCACACTGGTCCACTGTTCCTCCTCTTCCTCCTTTACATTGATGGGCTGGTCTACATCAGGTATCCATTCTTCCTCCTCCTCTTCTTTAATTACTACTGTCTGAACATCTGCAGGGAACACAGAAACCCAGTTAAGACTTTAAATGTTAGCTTTATAATCACACTAGGGGTGTTCTGATTGATTGGTAGCAATAACTATCAGCCAATTTCCGTGAAAATTGTGTGATTGGCAAATTCCAATCAATGCCTTTCATTGCCGATCACCTGTCACTCATACTTTGCAGACACCCTGTGTGCAGCATAGCGTCTCCCTCCCCCCCCTTCTTTCACACCACCCAGACCTGCAGTGGCAAAAACTTAAATGTGTGTGAGAGCGATGGAAACTTAGCATTCTGCAATGAAAAACTACTGCAGAGAAAGTAACTTCTGAAGACACCCGGAGCAGCGAGCCAGATGCATGTTGTACCCAGAGCTGTAGAAAGAGAGGGTTGCGACACTCCAATAGACTCCTATGGAAAGAATGGAATGCGGAAGTCACGTAGCTTCGAATAGTTCCAAACCGCCCCCGCTGCTGCATCGACCGCAGTTATTTTCTGTGTTTCTGGAGGAATTTCTCCGGTAAGTTGATGAAATGTCATCATTTTTTTTGCATCGTGAAGCGTTAGCTAACCACCGCTTTGTACCAAAATAAGCCAACCATGATCTTTTATGTTGCCAGTTTTAGCTAGATAACCTTTAATGAGCCAATTGTGTGCAGCTTGTTGATTGTGAGCAGGAGGGTTTAGACAAGCTGGACGAGCTGCAGACGGGTTTATTTCAGTTTGTTTGATTCTACGTTTTAAAAATATTCCCCCCAGTTTGAAATAGGTTATAAACTTTTTACATTATTAGTTTAATTTGGGATTTTTTGTACAATACGTTGCTGGTTGCTGTATCAACACGAACATGCATCAGAAATGGAAGCACAAATGGAGAGACCAATAATAAAGAAAATGTGATTGTGAAGACAAGTAATTATTTAATATTTTTCAGTTAATAACACTGACTACAACGGACTGCTGAAGCATGAGACAGACAGGATTACGAACGTAAGAAGATATGTTGTTCTGTTTTGTGGACTCAAGTAATAAGAATAAAATTATGATATTTCAAGAACAGTAGTCGAACACAATAACTTTTAAAAATTAGACATTTTCCATAAAACTGCTCATTTCCACTTGCTTTATAATATTAGCATTTGCTATTTTGTTATTAAGGAATGACAAGAAATAAGAATTAACAACAACATAACTATCAATAAATAAATGCCAAAGAGTTACTAAAACAAAAATCTTATGTAACCATTAAAGCTTAAACTGTGTTGTGTGTCCATCTTCATGTTTTCATAGTGGCTGAGCAGAGAGCTGACCAGAAACAACCTTCTGTCAGGAATCTTGGGGTGACCTTTGACCCAGCTCTCACCCTGGATTCTCATGTCAGTTCTCTTGTTCGCTCTTCCTTCTTCCGTCTCAGGAACATTGCTAAGCTGAGTCCCACTCTGAACTTGAGACAGTTCTCCACTCCTTCATCTCCTCACGCTTAGACTACTGTAACTCTCTTTTCACGTGTCTGAGCAGAACCTCCCTGAACCGTCTACAGGTGGTTCAGAATGCCTGTGCTCGGCTTCTGACCAAGTCCTCTAAACACACCCACATCACCCTGCTTCTCCTCCAGCTTCACTGGCTGCCAGTCAACTTCAGGGTTCATTTCAAGATCCTGGTTCTGGTCTATAGGGCCTTGCATGGACAAGCACCATCTTACATTGGTGGTGATCTTAGTCCCTACACCCCCAGCAGGTCCCTGAGGTCCAGTGATCAAAGCCTACTGGTTGTGCAGCACCAGGCTAAAGACCAAAGGTGACAGATCATTTGCTGCTGTGGTCCCCAGACTCTGGACCTCTCTCCCCCTGAGCCTGAGATCAGTGGACTCAGTGGTCTCCTTCAAAAAGCAGCTGAAGACTCACTTGTTCAAGCAGGCTTTTGTATGACCTTCTTCACCACTCTCTCTTTATTCTGCTCTCCCCACCTATTCTACCTTCCTCAGGAT
Source organism: Nothobranchius furzeri (assembly GCF_043380555.1). Lineage (NCBI taxonomy): Eukaryota > Metazoa > Chordata > Actinopteri > Cyprinodontiformes > Nothobranchiidae > Nothobranchius > Nothobranchius furzeri. The sequence goes on along the minus strand of NC_091745.1, from coordinate 41,354,469 downwards.
CCACTGATGTCCCTCTTTCTTAGTCACTCTCTCTTTCTTAATATTTTTTTAATCACAATTGCCTATTTTTGCTCATTTTAAATATATTTTAACCATTTTATAAATTATTTTTTTTATATTATTACATTTTTTGTTTTTGTGAAGCGCCTCGTGATTTTTATCTTGAGAGGCGCTATAGAAATGATACTTTCTTCTTCTTTACACATAAAACTTGTTAAGACTACTCTCTGTGAGCCCCAGTGAGGTGTGCTAAATCTTCTGACAAGTGAACTGGACTTGAACTAGAGGAAACCAGGCTAAACTTGCAAAAATTATGTATATCTCAGTCACCACTTTTGCCTTGTGGTGAATTCTCTCTTAATGTCCACTAGAGCTGTAACTAACGATTATTTTCATAATCGATTAATCTGTCGATTATTTTTTCGATTAATCGGTTTGTTATTTAACCTATACAAGTGATGAATACGTTTCAGTTAAGAAAAAGAAAAACATAAGAGAACTGTGCAGTTGACAGCAATCTATTTTGTTGCACACGAACACTGAACACTTTAGCTGCATCATGTTGATACCTTTTGAATAAGAAAACTAGTGTTTACTAACAATTGTGCATTTAACATTTTTACGACTCAACCTGAACACAAACACAGTGTAACAGTGTAAACTTAGCTTAAGTGCAAATGTTGTTCAAAACAACTTGGTTAAAGAGCAATTTTTAATTCCCCTTATCCAGGTATGCCTCATTAGCCACACTTGTCCAGATATCGGCTGTTATGGCAATTTGGCTGTCCAAGGCTGAGAGATAGGGCTGTCACGGTAACTGCAAAAATGAAATATCGCAATATGAAGAAACCCACCGCACTGCATCATGGGCCACTGCAATTACTGAACTTGATTCAACTCAATGATGCATGTTGAGAAGGATGGCTGCACTGGTATCAAAACGAAATGTTCCTTTGCTCCTTTGGGAGCACTTTGGTTTTCAGTACGTCAGCTGCTGCACAGCCAGAGTCCTTGGCCGAGACAGAGCTGCCACCAGCGGCAAAAAAATAATAATAAACGCTCGGAGACCTGCTGAAGTCCCGGACTAGGACTGGGGGTAAACGATTATTTTTAAAACGATTATTCTGACGATTATTTTATCGAATAGTCGACTATTCTAATGACTATTTAGAAAATTAATCTAATGATTATTTTTCTATTGCACAATTAACAAAAACCAGAAAATCTCAAATAAATTCCTCAAAAAAATTGATAAATTCTTACTGTAAGAGAATAAACACTACAGGCCTTCCATTTTGTATAACACTGCGTTTATTGTGTTGGTTGGTTATGTTCTGGTGACGTGTAGAACTTGGGAGTGCAGGCTGCTGCCTGAGAGGTGGTAGAAGATGGAGTGTCTCCATGCTGCTTTGTTTTGGTCACTTATGTGCGTGAGGCGAGTGGTCTTACGGGTTAAACCAAACTCAGGTGATATTTTATACTAAACCGAAAACCCACAACACTCTAAATGTAATAAAAGGGAGATCTACACCACAAAAAAGATGAACTCTAAACCAAAACGTAACAGCTTATCCCAACGCAAGAAGCTGTTAGCGAAGATGCTAACAGTAGCTTTACCAACGTTAAGTTCAAGTAACCAAGTTTAAATAAACCAAAAACACCCGGCAGCAAACAGACCAGCACGGAGGAGAGACTGCTACCACCAAAACAGCTCTCCTCATGTCTGAAAGAAGCTCCTTAATGAAGGGAGAAGCGCTCCCGGTGATTTTCTACATCTGCGATAGACACGAAGCAGCGCATCTGACCCCGGAAGTTGTTGTCCGTTGCCGGGAGACGAAGGGGCAAAACAGGAAAATAATCTAGTAGTGGACGGACGTTGTTCCGGGTCTTCGGTATTTGGCGGAGATGTTAGTGAAGGCGGAGAAGAGGGCGAACTAGAGGAAAAACAGGCAGATTCCTCCTCTATTTACAAACTCCTGGGGATGCAACAAGTGGGCGCGGTGCGTCGACTTCCGGATCTGACGTCGACAAATTTTTAGAATCGAGCCGTCGACTTCGTCGAGGCTTCGCTACAGCCCTATCCCGGACAAGCACTGCTTCTGCAACCGTCCCGAAGAGAGTTTGAGCTGAGCTGGAGCTCACTCGCTACCTGTAGGAGGAATGCATCGACCCTAAAGAACCCCCCCCCCCACCCCCACCCCGACATGGTGGAGCAACAACCGGGAGAGATTCCCTTTGCTCGCCAGTCGCACGCAAGTACGTGTGCGTTAGTGCAACGAGCGCACCATCCGAGAGGGTTTTCAGTGTTGCTGGAAATAAAGCCACCCCTCTCAGATCCTCTCTCAAACCTTATATGGTTAACATGCTGGTTTTGCTTGTGGGTAACAAGGACATGACCGAGCTATAAAGCACCGTCATTCGTGTGTGTGAAAGTGAAATGATAGTGCCCCCCGCCCGGTACATGTAATTTTTTATGCTTGATTTTAAACAACTAAACAAAATGGGGAATTGTTTCTTATTTGTTAGATGCTGCAGCCAAATTTGCATTTAAAAGTTTAACCTTCTCCTGAATTTTGTTGTTTTTAAGTTCAGTCGGACTCTGACTGTCGGAGAAACAAACGTTACTGCGATCTGTGTTGTTACTGCCCTTTAATCTGCATTCAGTGAAGTGTTATAAAAGAAGGCACGGCAATTTTTAACCTTTTTTAAATGTGTAAACATTATGTTTAGATAGTACTGCAATAAAAAAAAAGTGCTGCAATAATATCGCACACCGCAATATTAAGCCACCCTGAATCACCGCAGGGGGAATTCCTCAACCGCGACAGCCCTACTGAGAGAGTATCTTTAACCTGATTCATGGTGTCTTGGTATTTCTTTTCCAGCAATTTAGCAAAGTGTGTTCTGGAGGGGATGGAGTAACCTGGGTTAAACTGCTTTAGCATTAGCTGGAAGCCTGCTCCTTCCACCAAGGATAGTGGCCTCATGTCTTTTACCAGCATGTTTAGAATAGAGTTTGTAAGTGGTATGCATTGCTGGGGGGTGAGTGTCTTGTTCCCCATGTAGTTGTCCATCGTTGCTTGTTTTTTTCTGCATTAGAAACGCAAATAGACTTAAATAAGTACACATATAAAATAAAGCAGCACAGACACTACAACACTAAATCAATATTTTTCTCCGCTGAGTTTTCCTTTTTTGAATGAGGAACATAGTTATGGGTTTGTGCCGTTTTTCTCTTAACGAGAACATTCTTATAAACAGACGTGCTAAATTTGGCAAGCAACACGGAGGAGATTCACGATTGCATCTAGTCAATCAGAAGTAGAACACCGTAGACTGACGCGGCAAAAAAACATGTTTAACATCCACTATAACGAACTCAGCAAAAACACTAAGTCCCAAATTTTATCTGCGTGTAGTGATGGACCACTATATTTAGCTTGTTCATTTTCTGTTACTTACCGAGCTGGCTCTTACTCTGCTGCATCAGCCCCCACATGTTTTCGTCTCAAATGTTCACTTAGGGACGTCGTGATTCCGTGCCATGCTAGATGGTTTTTGCATATTTTGCAGGTCACCCGTCTTTTCATGGCATCTAGAGTGAAGTGCTCCCATACTCGTGAGGTTTTTGTCCGGGGTTTCTCTTAAGTTTTGTCGCTTCTATTTTTCTTCCGTGTTTCTTCTTGTTCCACCATCTCTCACAGCAAGATGCGCGTCAGTAACGTGATACGTCATGAAAACCGAGGGCACTTATTGGCTCGTTTCTTCTTCTACGGCTCCACTGGTAGATCAGTGGCTCATTACTGCCACACACTGGCGGCAAATTTAACAGATTGTGGTAAAAATAGACTTTATGTGGTAAAATGTGATTATTAAACAACTAATCGATGACTAAAAAAGTTGTTAACCATTTTAATAATCGATTATAATCGATTAAATCGATTAGTTGTTTCAGCTCTAATGTCCACCATGGTGGACCCATGTGGTCAGTGTCTGGTTGAGTAGTATCGGGGCACTTTATACAAGTAAAAAGAAACATGCACGTATCGAGCCAATAGCGATACTAGTACCCTGGTATTGGTGCATCCCTGATTTTTAATTTGTAATTAACTAATGTTAATATCAATACCAGCAGCAATACCTATCTGCTCTACTTGACCAATAATGTCAACAGCTGTGCCGCAACACGCCCTGCTCACCTTCACTGTAACATAACCATTTTTTGCTGCTTTATAATTCTTAACTTGACCAGAGTTGTAAAATAACACCATTACACATACAGTCTCCCGTTTTGTGTTTAAATCTTGCATGAACTAATTGTGTGGTGAAAGGAGTGACTGTCAATCAAATTGGGAGGCGGGACTTTAACGCAGGTCCAGAGCACTCCACCGCTCACGAATCATAGAAACAAAAGGAAACATCAGAGTGAGCATGGACAGAGATGAGCAAAAAAAAAAAGATGTTATAATACGGACTAAAGGCATTTACTGATTGGTAAAATCTTTTCAGGGCGACTCTAACAGAGTCTGTGATGTTCCAGAGTAATTTCTCTGTGTCACACTATTGCTCAAAAGTAGGTTCCTCAGGGACAGGTTGGTGCTAAAGACCAAATAAGATTCTAACAGAGAAAAGGAGCAGCCGTTGTGTTGTTTCACACAAGCCAAACCCTTTTAAAGCACATTAAAGGACAGTTAAAAATAACTGGATTAAAGCCTTGATGATTTATTACATGAATTCTAAGAAAAAAGTCAGAACATTAAGATTAGATCCAACTTTTTTCAGAGATTAAAGTCAGCAATTTTTCTTTTCTGTCCCTTAAATTTCTACTGTAGATTTGTTGTAATTTTAGAAAAATCATAATTTTGTTCCTATTAGGTTTAAAATTTAAGGGCTGGCCTGGGCAAGTGGGCAAAAGGTTTAGGAACCACTGACCAAGACTCTTTCAAACTGGCCCAGATTGTTCTGCACTGATAGCAAAATATGTTCAACAGATTTTACAATCAGTGCGGTTAAACAGACTGTGATATGGAAAGTCATAATTTGATTTGTGAGAACGGTGTTTTGTCTTTTCTTTCACAAATGTGGCAATGAAATTGCGATAAAATGTACAAGATGTTGAAATTCATTCTGCATGGCTGGGCAGCTCTCTGGGTGCTCAGCACCCCAAAGCCTCTTATGCTACAATCGCCCCTGGAATTAGATGTATCATAGCCGGGGAAACACATCGTTGATGGCTCGTATTTACTTTTAAAACTGCTTCGTTGCTTCACATTTTGAGATTTTTATCCTCTTATATAAAAAAAACATACAAAGTAAAGGAGGGCTACACCCTCTGATGGTTGGAAATGTAGACAGGTGAAGGCGGTTTTCAAATGGGGAACATATTTTGACGTAACGCACTAAAATGGGATGGGCCCGTTCTTCAGTTAGCATGCTAAGCTACAAACATGGTCACCGACAGCAAGCAGTAGTTTGGAAAGGAAGTCCTTTAGCTCCACGAGGACGGCGACTAAAATGATAAATATGAAACCCGAAAATATACGAACCTATACGGTGCAGCCGATCTTTGGGGTTGAGGACAGCATTTGGGCTTTTGCTCTGCCGCTCACTGTCCTTTGAAAGCGACACTTTGTGTTGGCAATCTGCGTCTGTTTTTTCCAAAGTCTCCAGCGTTTCTTCTCTTACTGCACCATGTTCGTCTTTGACCTGTTGTCTCCACATCTCTGTTAGTTTTCCCATAGACTTAAAAAGAAATGCAAATGTCTAAGAGTTTTCCTCATCAACATTTTCTGTACAGTTACTGTGCCATCAACTCCAGAAGCTCCGCCATCTTCTTCTTGTGATTTGTTGAGGTCGCAGACAACTTTCAGACGAATACCGCCACCTACTGGACCATTAGGTGTAGCACCACCACCACGCTAAATGTCCGGCCAGATTTGTTTGACTGAATTTTGTTACAAATTGGAAAATGTTCATCTACAGACGAATAGCAAACATCTCTCAAAAATACAAAACAAATGTAAAAATAAATGAGAAAAAAATAAATGAAAGCAAGATACCTTTACCAACATAACTAAGTCGTTTGGGGGGTGTTAGTTAATTAGCAGTTCTTCTTTAGAGACCTATCAGGTGTCTTGACTTGTGGCTGAACCTGTTACTCCCAAGACCCAACATCATAGGAGGATGCAAATGGATGGATGGATTACGGGTGTTTTATTTATTTACTTTCAAATACATCTTGTACAGGCCAAGATAGACAGCAGCTCATTTAGCATAACAATGCAAAAGACAGAAGCTGAAACAAAGAAAAACAGAAAATACACTTAGATGATCAGCAATAAATTTGGAGTAAAATATGTAATTGTTTTCAGGGAGACTTGTGATTTGTGTGTTAAATATAACAAATAAACATAAGGAAACAATTCACGTTTTGGTGTTTTGTCCAAATGATTAAAATGAAACCAATTTTCCAATTTCTCTGTCCATTTAAATTATAATCATTTATGAGCACTCTTGTTTTTTTTTTTTTTTTTTTTTTGTTCTGCAGTACAATTTACAGGATAAAGCACAATGTCATAAAACTACATGTAGGAGCCATATGTGTCATTTCTTTTTGTGCACTTGAGAGGAGGCTTGGCCTAATATTATTGGTTAATTGCTTGTGGAAGCACCAGCCTACTTAAGCCAACACAGATTGGACTCAGGGTTGGCTGGATGGGACAAACAGTTTTTTACTGTGTGGCGAGGACTGTGGCTGGGGTAACGGACTCTGCGGATTGTCACTGGGGCAAGTAACGCATGCACTGAAACCCACTTTAACTGCTGTAAATGGATCATCATGGACATTTTTGGAACCAGACAAAATAATAAACATCGGAAATAAACTCAAGCTGCATTTCTTAAAGCACACGTAAAGACCACCCGCAACAGCTACCAGGTAGTGCCAGTGTATAGGGCATTGGCGCTACACTTCACTACATTTGTCAGTTTCTGTCATTGATTTAGCTGTAAAAATTGTTCATGCAATTTCCTTTTGGTTGTTTTTATAATTCTTTTCACTATGTTCTGAGTTTGGTTGTAGACGCAGCAGCTTAAACAACACATGTGAAACACTTTGCATTCTGATTTGATTTTGTCTTCTTTACCATTTTTCTGTAAATCAAGATCAATTTTTTAGGACAGTAATGTAAAAAAAAGGATACGTGTCACACATGCTCTTGATTGACACCTCTGCAAGATTTATCATCCTGGACATGAACAGTTTGTTAAATTTATTGGCTAAGATTGGAAAGCTTCTATTGAATGCTATTGGTGTTATGTTCTGAGGTATGTGCTTAACCCAAGACATGCAGAATCAGAGACCGGAGACAAGTTGGATAGTAAAAGGTAAAATGATATTTATTAAACGGGAAAACTAAGGGCGCACTGAAATCCAGCGGGTTGCAGAATCTGGAACCGGCGTCTACAGGAAAACAGAGGTGAGTCTGGTGTTTGTAGTTCCGGGAGTCTTTGATTTGAAGGCTCACTTACTGTGCGGAAGTGAAGTTGTTGTTAGGAGGGGAGTGAGCCATGGTGATATCCAAGATGAGGAAGCGGTCCAAGATGAAGGTGAGTAGGAGAATGAGCGAGGATATTGATCCGGAGAGGGAGCGTGAGCGAGGTGGAGAGCGGGTCGGCAGGCAGAGGAGATACAGGAATGAACCAGAGATTTCCTTCCAGGGGCAGAGCACGTAATCCAGAAATCCAGGAGTCTGAGGTAGGTATCAAACATTAATGAGCGAATATTCCAAAAATTCAAAGTTCAAATATCAAAGAGCAAACAGAGCGAAAAACTCGGAGGCAAGCGACTACCAGTGAACGGCAATCATCCGGCGTCGTAATCTGGCCCTCCTCCTCCTTATATAGCCGGCCCGCTGATGAGAAACAGCTGTTGCTCCCTCTCCTGTAATCAGAGCTCAAAGGTGGTGAATGATGTGACGAGTACTCACCCCGGCTCATGACAATTGGTTGTTACATTTTAGTGTTTGTAGGACTGATGAGATCTTTCTGCCGGCATGAGGATGGGGGAAGGGATCTTTACAGTTAGCATAGAAAAAATATGTAATTAAACTACAGGCTAGAGGCTCTTTTATGCATTGTCAGGAACGCAGAACTGTCAAGTACACAGGTGGCAGTGGAAAAAAAAAGAAAAGAATTGTCTTTGGAAAAAGTGTGTGTGTGTTGGGGGGGGGAGGGGGTATGTCCCCCCTGTGTCCCCCAAAACTACGTCCATGGCTCATGCAACAACAGAACTGCAGCCTCCATGAGTTAAAATATCGTCTTCTTTTTTTTTTTGCAAATCAACACTTAAAGGTTGAATTTAGTACAATTTAATAAAATGCTATGTTTAAAAATGGCAACTGCTATCACAATTTGAGATTGACAAGATAGAACACAAATGCTAGGGCAAGGGGGAGCCAGGGCACAAGGTCAGAGGGGAGTTAACATCAACTCCCCATCCAGAGACTGGGTACAAAGCCCCAATAAGTGAAACAACTCTGAACAAGGCAGCAACTGACCTGAGAGATGGGATAATGGCACAAATAAACACCAGGCAACCTTGACGCCAACTGCAACGGCTGAGTGAAGTATCATCAGAAATCATGGAAAATGTAAATGCAGCATTGAGAACTATTCCTACAACCAACATCACTGAAACTAATGAGCTGATATACACTTCAACAGCAGAGATCATTGATATTCTTGGCTATAAGAACATGAGCAACCATGAGAAACAATACGCACCATGGAAAAGAAGGTTGGAGGCCAAAATCAAGGTAGCATGGAGAGATTTGAGCCAATTGTCAGAGCTCCAGAAAGGCACAATGAGAAAAACGGTACCGAAGAGCCCTGAAGCACTAGAAACTGCCAAACAAGGATCCAAGCTTTGGCGATAAAGAGATGCATGAGAGAAAGTGAAGCCAAATGAATAAACCAGCGCTTCTTGACCCAACCAGCTAAAGTGTACGCATAGTGGAAATATAACTGCAGGGCAGACCCACCAAGGCTGGAGACTGAACAGTATTGGAAAGGCATTTGGAAGAAAGAGGCATCACACAACAGCAATGCTGTTCTTCTCTAAGAGAAGACCACAACCTCCCTGAGCAGAACCCAGTGTCCTGTGGATGACATCCAAGAAAGAGTGTCAGGTATGAAAAACTGGACAGCACCAGGGCCTGACAAGATCCACATCTACTGGCTTAAGAAGCTCACCGCACTCCATTAGCGCCTGGTAACACAAATGAATCAGCTGCTAAAGAATGCGACTCACCCTGCATGGCTAACTGAAAGGGGCACAGTCCTGATCCTGAAGGACCCCTCAATACAGTCCCATCCAACTATCGGCAAGTTACCCGTTTCCCCACAACATGTAAGCTCCTGTCAGGCATCATAGCGACTAAGATAAGCGGGCACATGGATCTATACATGGACACAGCACTGAAGGGCATCGGCAGGTGGTTCACGGGTGGTCTCATCCTTCCAAGCTTGGGTCCTTTACCAGAAGCCTGGGAGCTTGAGGGTTCTGCGCAGTGTCTTAGCTGTTCCGTGAACTGCACTTTTCTGGACTGAGATGTCTGATTTTTTTTTTCGTGGGATCTGCTTTAGCCACTCCTCCAGTTTGGGGGTAACTGCCCCAAGTTCACCAACATCACAGATGTCATAACCCTCCAGACTTTCTCTAATTGAGGCCCTGGTATTTCTCTGTTGCTCTGGTTTTCAGGGCCTGTTCCTGTGCAGCCCTGATAAATGCCTCTTTGTTGTCCTTCAGACCAGCTACTTCTAGCCATTGGTAGGATTTCTTGATTTCAGCTTCAGTTATCTGTTGGTGGTACATCCCATGTAGGGGTTTGTCCTCCCATTATGATATTTCCAGCACCTCCTAATCTTTTCACCATTGTCTGAGACATGCACTGAGCATGGCATTTCCCTCTGCCCAGTCTTCCTCCAGACTCTGGCACCTTGATTTCTGAATGACATGCAAAATTTGCTTTCATCCTAAAAAAGCACTTTGGACCACTGAGCAACAGTCCAGTGCTGCTTCTCTGTAGCCCAGGTCAGGCACTTCTGCCGCTGTTTCTGGTTCAAAAGTGGCTTGACCTGGGGAATGCGGCACCTGTAGCCCATTTCCTGCACACACCTGTACACGGTGGCTCTGGATGCTTCTACTCCAGACTCAGTCCACTGCTTCCGCAGGTCCCCCAAGGTCTGGAATCGGTCCTTCTCCACTATCTTCCTCAGGGTCGGGTCACCTCTTCTGGTTGTGCAGCGTTTTCTGCCACACTTTTTCCTTCCCACAGACTTCCCACTGAGGTGCCTTGATACAGCACTCTGGGAACAGCCTATTCGTTCAGAAAGTTCTTTCTGTGTCTTACCCTCTTGCTTGAGGGTGTCAATGATGGCCTTCTGGACAGCAGTCAGGTCGGCAGTCTTACCCATGATTGCGGTTTTGAGTAATGAACCAGGCTGGGAGTTTTTAAAAGCCTCAGGAATCTTTTGCAGGTGTTTAGAGTTAATTAGTTGATTCAGATGATTAGGTTAATAGCTCGTTTAGAGAACATTTTCATGATATGCTAATTTTTTGAGATAGGAATTTTGGGTTTTCATGAGCTGTATGCCAAAATCATCAATATTAGAAACAATAAAAGGCTTGAACTACTTCAGTTGTGTGTAATGAATCTAATATATATGAAAGTCTAATGTTTATCAGTGCATTACAGAAAAGAATGAACTTTATCACAATATGCTAATTTTTTTGAAGGACCTGTATAAGCAGCCATCCACCACAACTCACTGGGGATGGAGAAGACAGAGCAGACTCATGCATACACCAACACCAGCCCACCCACCCACCCACCCACACACACACACACACACATCCACACACACAACATATGTACCAAGTAATGTTTCTACGGATACATTGTGATTTCTTAGTAAATATTCTATTTGGTGAGAGATAAACTTTATTGTATTTATCCTAGTGAATCTATAATTAAATGGGTAAACTAGTAGTAGCACATCCAACGTCAAGGAAAGCAAAAGAGGGAGAATGTTTAAGTGGTTAGCAGCAGTGTGCTAGTCGATGGCCCCCTCCATGAGGCCACCACAGCTCTACAGAACATCATTGTGGCTTCTTCTGGGGAGAAAAACACTTAGAGAGAAAATAAAGATAACAGCTGAAATTGCAGAAAATAATACAGTTAAAGAGCAGATTGTAGAAGAAAGTAGTAGAGTGTGAAAAGTGGTCAGTGTGTCCTCCAGCAGTCTAAGCCTATAGCAGCATAACTACAGAGATAACTGGATAACCTAGCCTTTTTAGATGGAGGCATGTTGGAGGCAGGGCAAGGGAGAGCTGTCTTTACCGACTGTACACTCCACCTCCCTCTACTCCCCCACTTGTCCAGATCTAGGCTAACATCAGATTTTAACCATAGGCCCTATCAAATAAAAATGTTTTGAGCCTATTCTTAAAAGTAGACAAGGTGTCTGCCTCATGGACTAAAGCTGGGAGCTGGTTCCACAGGAGAGGAGCCTGATAACTAAAATATCTGCCTCTCATCCTATTTTTAGATCATCTGGGAACCACCAGTAGACCTGCAGTCTGAGAGCGCAGTGCTCGGTTAGGAACATATGGAACAATCAGATCACTGATGTACGATGGAGCTTGATTATTAAGAGCTTTATATGTGAGAAGAAGGATCTTAAAATCTATTCTGAATTTAACAGGTAGCCAATGTAGGGAAGCTAAGACAGGAGAGATATGATCTCTCTTTTTAATTCTCATCAGAACTCTAGCTGCAGCATTTTGGACAAGCTGAAGACTTTTAACTACATTCTGTGGACTTCCTGAGAGTAATGAATTACAGTAATCCAGTCTTGATGTAATAAATGCATGAACTAGTTTTTCAGTATCACTCCTGGAAAGGATGCTTCTAATCTTAGCAATATTCCGAAGGTGGAAAAAGGAAATCCTACAAACCTGGTTACTTGGGATTTGAATTAGGGATGCTCCGATCAGGTTTTAATCTGCCGATCACAATACCGATTAGCCAAGAGGCCCATCAGCCGATTACAGATACCAATTACATAGATTGGCTGTAAATTGTTCATTTAGCTATGGTGAGTTCTAATGCATGTGTTACATGTTAATTCAGAAAAAACATGGTTTTACTTCACTTCAAATTATGTAATATCAGTAACAATTAGAAGAAATTGAAAACATTAAGGCTCTCTTTAGGCTACAAATAGTGAAAAAAAATCAATATCTCACATCACCGCCTAAATCAAATTAAGTAACCAAGGATACATTCAGATTCAAATGGAGCATGTATTCATATTAACTATAACTTACAAAATCAAAAATACCTGAGGCCATGAATTATCAAACTCTGTTTATTGTTATACCAAAAATGAAAGTGCTCACCATTCTTATAATGTATAAAATAAACATGACTCTGTTTCTCAAGGTTAATAAAATAGCCCATTTGTCACTTCTAATGTATAAAATAAATATGACTCTGTTTCTCAAGGTACCGGTAAAAAAAATAGCACATTTGTCACTTTCTTATAAAGTATAAAATAAATATGACTGTTTCACAAGGTAAATAAAATAGCCCATTTGTCACTCGAACAACATACATATGGTCCTAAAGACCTTGAAACGGAAAACTGGCACAACTTAAAGTGCAATTGCTTTAAACAGGGAAACGTGTTAAACAGCATTTGTGTACTCTAAATATTTATGACTTGTTTGACTTGTTGAGAAGCATCATGGGAAGATTCTTTTTAATAAAGAGGAGCATCTCTGCTTTTTCAGTCATGAGTCTATTCCTGTGTTCACCTACAATGTTGGATGCAGCACTGAATAATCGCTCACTCTCTACACTTGTGCAGGGTGCAGACAGGTAGGCTCGAGCTACTTTAGCAAGGTCTGGAAATCTCTCCTTATTAGTTTTCCAGAATGCCAAAGGTGATGCACTCCGAGGGATGGGTGGCTCTGAGAGATAGACAATCATCTCTGATGGTGCTGGTCCTCCTGGAGTGTCAGTGTGAGCCTGCCGTGGGGTTTCTTCTGCCAGGATTTCACCAAACATGGAAGAAAAGGATCCTGGTCGTGGCACTTTCTCTGCTGGTGGTCCTGTGTTGCTGGCTTCAGCTTCTTGGTTTGGGTCCCTCTGAGAGGCCTTTGTGATCAGACGAAGAAGCTGTCTGTGTGTCTCGATCTTGACTGCGTCTTCAGGGTAGAATTTGTCTTTGTACCTAGAATAGGGATGGGGAGACATCACATTCATTTCTTATTAAACTTGTAGTTTCTGGGAACTTGAAAACAAAATAATTAACTATGGATAAGTAAATGCTTACATTTCTGCATTATTTATTTTATAATTTTCTCACCTTGGATCTATGATGGTGGCCAAACTGTAGAGAGGCTCCTTTTCGATGTCAGCAAATCTTTTGGAGACAGCTTCCAGCAAAGTGGCCTTAGTTGTCTTCACACCATGATCTGCTGCAGCATCTTTGGCAAGTAGGCGCTTTAAAACCAGCACAGAGGGTATGACATCAGCAGCAGATGCAGTTGATGAGCATATTTCTTTAGTCAGCTCTTCAAAGGGTTCCAGGAGTAGTGTTGTGTTTTCAGTCAGGTCCCACTGGGAAGATGTAAAGGTAGCAGGTAGCTCAAAGTCAGCAGCATAAACGCCCAAAGCTCGTTTTTGCTCCAAGAGGCTGCGGAGCGTATAATAGGTGCTGTTCCACCTCGTGCTGACATCTTGCTGCAGTCTTTTGGTGAGCTGTCCCAGTTGTTTTTGTTCACTCTGAAGTCTTGCATATGCTAAAGGAGAGTGCCTGAAGTGTCCCACAATGCGTCTCCCTTTGGCAACAATGTCACTTATGCTGGGCTGTGACAGCACAGCATCATGGATGGCCAACTGCAGGGTGTGTGCCATACACCCCAAACTTGGTAACCCAGCATCTGCCATAGCTTTCGTCATGTTTCTGGCATTGTCTCTTAGTATCACATGTACCCTATCTTTTGGAATATGCCATGTTTGAAACATTTGTTCAAATGCAGCTGCTAAAGCTAGGGCAGTATGGGAACCGGAAAACTCCTGGGCATGCAGAACAGCTCTTTGAAGTTGAAAGCCTGCATCTATCCAGTGAGCTGTTAAACTCAGCGTTGACACAGGACTGACATCTGAGCTCCAAATGTCACTTGTGAAACTCACAGAGGATGAGACGCTTTCTTTAAGGAGTCCCTCAATGAAAGAATACACTGTCTGGTGGAGCTCTGGAAGGGCTACGTTGGAGAAATATTTACGTCCCAGTAGCATGTAGCTGGGTTCCAAGTGGGTTAGTAGTCGGCGGAATCGGGCGTCTTCCACAACTGAAAAAGGCTGGTCGTCTAGTCCAATAAACTCGATGATTTTATGGGTAATTTGCTTAGCCTTTTGACTGTCACACTCATATGGGCGAGTGTTTCCAAGCGCCGGCTGCGTTCGCTGCCGTCTGACTGTGGCAGGCTTCTTTTCATTGTCTGCGGTGAGCCTCAAAATCTCACCATGCTCCGCCAAGTGTTTAGACTTTAAATGTCGGATCAAATTCGTTGTGTTGAATTTTTTTGAAGTGCTTCCTCCGCGGGGTATGTTTTCGTTGCAAGTGTTGCAAGACGCAAACTTAATATCACTCTCGCACACCGTAAAGAAGTTCCACACGGCAGACATGTTTGTCTTTGCGGGTTTGCCGCCACGCGCATGCGCACTAAGCGGGGGGAAGTGGAAGGGTGAACTACCGGCCGGGAAGAGTAAGCGCCAGTGCCAAATCGGAAATGAAAGGCAGTGATCGACGATCACAGATCACACACTTTTGCAGGAAAATCTGCCGATAATTATCTGTGGCCGATCAATCGGAGCACCCCTAATTTGAATGACATGTCCTGGTCGAAGATAACAACAGGGTTCCTTACTTTGTTCTCGGAGATTAATGTAATCCCAGTCAGGTCAGGTGATTGACTAAGCAATTTCATTTTCTGGATTTCTGGTCCAAAGATGAGAACTTCCGTCTTGTCGTGATTTAAAAGCAAAAAGTTTAGAGTCATCCAATGTTTTATGTCCTCAAGACAAGCCTGTAATCTACCCAACCGATTGGTTCATCAGGGTTAATTGATAAATATAACTGAGTATCGTCAGCATAACAGTGGAAGTTTATCCCATGCTGTCTAATGATTTTACCAACTGGGAGCATATATATAGTAAAAAGAATTGGTCTAAGCACTGAACCCTGTGGTACTCCACAAGTAACCCTGGAGCATGAAGAAGATTTGTCATGTACATTTACAAAATGAAATCTATCAGACAGGTAGGATTTAAACCAGCCTAAAGCTGTTCCTTTGATCCCTACATGCTCAAGCCTTTCTAAAAGAACATTGTGATCAACTGTGTCAAAGGCAGCACTGAAAATAAATCAGCTTTAGCAAGCCACAAACACCTAACAGCTATACGTAGTGCAACACTGAAAACAGGAAACAGGAAACGTCTTACCGCCAGGGGCACAACACCGTCACCAGGTCACTCGGTGCTGGGTATGGCTCCCACTATCTGAGCTGTGCACATGATATGATATTTGGGATGACAGTCTATGGATCATGTTCTGCCTTGCAATCCGGGAGTCAGTATTTTCCCATAGTGAGACACGAAATTAATGCTTTGAAAGAGAACTTTAGGTTACTGTCGTAACCCCGGTTCTCTCAGTAGCATGAGAGAGTGTCTCACCATACCGCCCTCCTTGCTATTTCGTAGCGAGGAAGAGGTGGTCATTTTAGAATACTGTCAGTGAGGAGCCGGCCCAATATATGGGTGGGGTTCCCGCCTCATATACGCTGACAGATTTGTTCCAGCCAATCAGGGCTGGCAGAGCTTCTGATGAGGTCACGCCTAGGCGTTGCCCATAGTGAGACACTCACTCATGCTACTCAGAGAACCGGGGTTACGACAGTAACCTAAAGTTTTACAGTTTTGCAATCTAGATTAGGAAAACTAAGAATAAGATGTTCAAATGAACTGTAGCGATTAATTGGTAAGGGATTGATTAATAGGTCTGAATGAAAAATGGTTGCTACTCCTCCTCCTCACCCTGTATTTGGAGAAATATGTTGATTTAAATAATTAGAAGGAGTCGACTCATTTAAACTAGCATAGTCCTCTTGCTGCAGCCAGTATTCTGTGAGAGAGAGAGCAAAGAAATCTGATTATCACAAATCAAGTCATTAACTAACGAAGTCTTAGAAAAAATTGACCTAATTTTCAACAACCCACATTTAATTTTTCTAGTTTTCTGTTCAGTTGAATTTGTTCTCATATTTATGAGATTTCCATGATTTGCTTTCTTAAGCCTGATATTTAATCTGTGTGGTTTTGGCCGTGGGCAGGACACTGTCTGTATGGGGTAGTGGGTGGGTAACAGTACAGAAGCTACAGAGGGATGTGTTAAACTATGACTCTGCTTCGTGGTCTGGACCCTGGGTTGTCATGGAGGACAAATAAAACTGGCTATGTTCCTAGAAAGAAGAGCTGCTCCATCCAAAGAGGGAAGGATGCCGTCTCTTCGCATCAGACCAGGTTTTCCCCAAAAAGTTTTCCAATTATCAATGTAGCCCATGTTGTTTTCAGGACACCACCTAGACAACTGTACAACTGATGTACGGTTCAAGCAAGATTAATCTGAGTGACTCTTCCTGGATCATTTATTTAAACTGAGTGAGCAGGAAGTCTTTATCAGTGCAGCTGGATCTGCTGCAGGAGGATCCAGACGTGGATGGAGGGCTGGAGCAGACCTGTGGCTGGACGTTTCTGGTCAGAGGAACATCATACAGGACGGTCTGCAGAGAGAGCAATGGGACGCTTCCTCTCACTGTCCACTCCATCGTCCATCTACTGCTGGGCTGGCTCAGACGACGGCTGTTACATCTCTAAGACATATTCAGAAATATGAAATGAGGAGATGGTTTATGGATCCACTGGTATAACAATTGTGACTCTTCAGCAAATAAAACCACAGTGTTGTTTTTAATAGAGGTTCCTACACTTGCAAGTCCTATGACTTGCCTGTTAACAGTAGTGGTGGTCTGCTGGTACCTCCTGCAGGACAGAGCACCACTGACCTCCTCCACACACATCTTCCTCAGGCTCATCCTCCAGACCCACAACTTCACCAGCACAGAGGCAGATGTGCAGCACAGTGCATGCTGACCTGTAATAGATTAAAAAAAGAGTTTTTTTATTCAAAAATGTAAAAGAAACCTATAACCTGCAGAACACTGGTTCTGTTCTGTTTAAAGAAAAGCAGCAGGAAATAGTTAAATAAAAACTACAGAGAATTTACATTTTTAAGACAGATCTAATCTTTATTAGGCTTAAGTTGAATAAACAAATGCACATTGAAAACAGTTCAATGCTATTTTATTAAAGCCTGTTTTTTAAAATGTTTTACCCTCATTTGATGCAAAATAAGAAATTCTAAGGTCCAATTTACATCAGAAAACATCCTACTGCATTCAACATTTATAATGCATTTGGTTTATATCAATTACCCACATGATAATACTCAGTAGTAATGTGTTGTGTATGTTTAACAAGTTTGTTCTGTAGCTTAAAACATACATGAAACCATCGAAAGTTAACATGTAAGTCCTGAAAGCTTCTAGAATAAAATAAGTTACTCTACCTGAAAACAGTTGTCAACAAATGCTGCTGATGGACGTGAAGCTGCTGTAGCTCCTTAATATTCCTGCTCGATTTTCACTAGCTTTAGCATTTTCCCTTTGTGTGTAGCTGCCGCCACGGCTGTGACAGGACCTATGGGCCACCGTAGAGGTGAAGGCTAGACTGTCCGAATTCAGAGCCGCTGGGTTCCGGTCTTAGCGGTCTAGCAAGGCCGGGTCCTTGCTAGACCGGCGAGGACCTGTACTCATAAGCATCCTACCTGTGGATTCGGACACACTTTAAGGCTCCCTGATGGCGCCATGGCACTGTGCAGCAAATTGACAGCATTGTTTTGGAAAAACGGCTTTTGTCACCATCCGACCACACTTCTGAAGTCCAAATTACATTTCTATATCAATGCTGTAGATCCTGGTGTTGTGGACTAGTGAGTCAATGTCTCGCTCGCTCTTGGCACATGTATTGTTCCATGTGCCTACTTATCTTAGTCACTATGATGCCTGACATGAGCTACCATGTTGTGGAGAGACAGGCTACTGGTCAATAGTTGGATGGGACTGTACCTTGGAGGGGTCCTTCAGGATTAGGATTGTGCACCCTTCAGTTAGCCATTTAGAGTGAGTCCCATCATTAAGCAGCTAGTTCATTTGTGTTGCTAGATGAGTGCAGTGAGCTTCTTAAGCCAGTAAGTGTGGATCAGCTGCTGTCCTTGGCAAGACACTTAACCCTCCTTGCCTGCTGGTGGTGAAAGCGACCGGTGGTGCCAGTGCTCGACAGCCTTGCCTCTGTCAGTACGCCCCAGGGCAGCTGTGGCTACATTGTGGCTTATCCAAACTAGCATGTGAATGTGTGTGTGAATGGGTGAATGACTGATTGTGTTGTGAAGCACCGTGGGAGGTTGTAGAACCCTAAGAAGGAGCGATACAAATAGAGCCCATTTACCATTGTGTCAGGCCCTGGTGCTGTTCAGTTTTTCATACCTGAGACTCTTTCTTGGATGTCTGCTACAGGGATGGAGACTGCGTTCTACTCAGGGATGTTGCCGTGGTCTTTATTTAGAGAGGCTACCCACTTTGCATTGCTGTAGTGTGAGTCCTCCTTTTCCTATATGCCCTTCCATGGATGTAGTTTTTGGGGGGACAGGGGGGGGACATGTCCCCCCACTTTTTCCAAAGTCAACTTTTGTCCCCTGCAAATTTTACCATCCAAAAACAATATTACGGTATAATAAACAGACACTGGTTGAGATTTTAGGTGTACGACTGGTGTTGCTAGGGGAAACCGCAGCTGAAGTTGAAGCAGAAGAAGAGTCAATAGAGCTCCGGGAGTTGACGTCACTTCTCCCGGCATGCAACAGTTCAAATCGAAACGGCACCATATTGGCAGGCAGAAGCCCACAGCTGGACTATTTGTTATTGTCAGAAAACTCAATCAAACGGGAAATATAGTAGATTCCTGTTGTGCCCCAGAATGCAGAACAGACATGGACGACATAAGGAATGAGCCATCTACAGGATTCCCCAAGATCTGGAGCGCCGCAAACGTTGGATCATTGTAATAAAACGCACTAGTGACCGGGCTAAAATGAAGCTGTGGGATCCCGAGAGTAAAGGTTTTCGCTTATGCAGCGACAACTTCATATCAGATACTTAAGCCAATGTTTCCTCAACTGTGTTTGGTATTTATTTTAAACGCGTTTATTACGATTCTTAGTGGGCTTCCTAAACTTATTTTGGCGTGGCTTTTTCTGTCTTATTACTCACAGCAGCAAGTAAACATCACGTAAAACGTTGCCTCGTGAGTTCTGCGTGCTGCCGTTTACGTGTTTTATGATTACAGCAATTAACCGGCTAAGCTGTATTTCATTTTTAAGCAATGGTTGATCAATTGTCAGATCACACATAAAAAGCACTTTGGATTGCTATTATCTGTCTCACCGAGACAGATCTCAGACAGATCCTGAGACGCTCCTGCCTGACATATTTATTTTATTCACGGGAAAAAATCAGACTAGTGATTTCTCTCGGCGTTCAGTTTATACATTCAAACAGCACAGCACTCTATTTCAACTACTTACGTGTAAATCTATGTTATTTGTCCATCCATCCATCCATTTTCATCCGCTTATCCGGAGTCGGGAAGAAGGGGCAGTAGCCTAAGTCGAGTAGCCTAAGTCGAGAGGTCCAGACTTCCCTCTCCCCAGCCACTTGGGCCAGCTCCTCCCAAGGGGTTCCCCAGCCAGGTCTGGTAAGAAGTCCGCTCCGACAGCTTCTGGCATTTTTAAAAAGAATCCCAGGGGCACGATAAGGGTCGGAGATGTTTAGTCTATTTAATTGCTGACTATAGAGCTCCGGGAGTTGACGTCACTTCTCCCGGCATGCAACAGTTCAAATCGAAACGGCGCCATATTGGCATGCAGAAGCCGGCAGCTGGACTATTTACTATTGTCAGAAAACTCAATCAAACGGGAAATATGGTAGATTCCTGTTGTGCCCCAGGATGCAGAACAGACGTGGACAACGTAAGGAATGAGTCATCTACAGGATTCCCCAAGATCCGGAGCGCCGCAAACGTTGGAGCATTGTAATAAAACGCGCTAGTGACCGGGTTAAAATGAAGCTGTGGGATCCCGAGAGTAAAGGTTTTCGCTTATGCAGCGACCACTTCATATCAGGTACTTAAACCAACGTTTCCTCAACTGTGTATGGTATTTATTTTAAATTCTTTTATTATGATTCTTAGTGGGCTTCCTAAACTTATTTTGGCGTGGCTTTTTCTGTCTTATTACTCATAGCAGCAAGTAAACATCACGTAAAACGTTGCCTCGTGAGTTCTGCGTGCTGCCGTTTACGTGTTTTATGATCACAGCAATTAACCGGCTAAGCTGTATTTTATTTTTAACTCATTCACTGCCATTGACGACTAAAGTCGTCATTTTAAATACAACCGTTCACTGCCAATGACGATTTTAGTCGTCAATTACGTTTTTTAACGGGAGGTGGTAGGGAACAAGCTCGCGCACCCTGACAGTAAACACCAATCATCTAAAAATGATCTTCATCTGTGTGTGCGTCAGTGACGTGTCACGTGATCAGGAAGAAGCCGATCCATGAAATAGGAGCTGGTTTTAGGAAGCCACTATGCCTAAGGCGAGACGCAAAGCGGATAATCTTATGCAGCTCACACTTCAACAAAGTCTGTTTCGCGGTAGCAAAACTTTGCATCGTGTTCCTATCAAAAGAAAAGATGACAACCAACCCGGGCCAAGCGGAGACGAAAGGCATACGCCGCAACATGTTTCATCTGAGCCAGAGACAGCGATTTCAGCAGACAGTTCCGACTCGGATCATTTTAGCGAACCTGACCCAGATTCTTCAGATGAATGGTTGCCGTCTGGACCAACCGGGAGCAGCAGAGATTCTTCACCAGACGATAAAAGAAAAAATGAAGAAGGTAACGTAACAGCTAGCTAACAGCTAACGGCTGTGTTATTTGTTTGTTGTGATCGCGTCATTCTTTTCTCCCCGCTTTCCCGTCTCCCCTACTTTCATGAATGTCACAGTCTCCCCAACACTTGTTTCCAGCTTCTTTCTTTACAGATTTATAATGGAAATGGTTTGATTTTTGATTATTATTTGAAGATATTTTCAATTTACAGATCGTGCACTCAGAAAAGCTCCCCCTGCCACAACTAGTACTGCAAAGAAAAGAGGTTAGAGAGGCAAACAAACAAATAAATACATATAAAAACAAACAAATAAATAAATAATGTGTGTGTGTGTGTGTGTGTGTGTGTGTGTGTGTGTGTGTGTGTGTGTGTGTGTGTGTGTGTGTGTGTGTGTGTGTGTGTGTGTGATTATGATTACAGGTCGTGCATCAAGCAGGAGTCGAGGGCAGGATTTGGACTGGGATGAGGCTGGCTGGCAACCCAACAAGATGCCTTTCACTGCAACCTCTGGACCCAAAGATGCTGCTGCAGACCTAGACTGTCATGTGCCAGCTAAGTTCCTGGAGCTCTTCCTGACTGATGAGCTGCTTGATCATGTTGTGCATCAAACAAATCTGTATGCAAGTCAGTATTTTCAAGCACACCCTGACCTACCACAACATAGCAGAGGTAATGCTTGGAAGCCAGTGTCAGTCTCAGAACTGAAAACTTTCTTTGGACTAACTTTCCTGACTGGCTATGTCAAAAAACCAAGCACTGAAATGTACTGGAGTGTGGATGAGGTGGATGCCACACCTTATTTCAGCAAAACCATGTCAAGGAACAGGTTTCAGATTATATGGAAGTTTCTGCATTACAATGACAATGCAAATCTGGATGTGAATGACAAAATGTACAAAGTCCGCCCAGTGTTAGATTACATTGTGGAAAAATTCAAGCAGATGTATCAGCCAGACAAAAACATTTGCATTGATGAGGGTATGATGCTGTGGCGAGGGCGCTTATCTTTCAGGGTGTACAACCCACAAAAGCCTGTGAAATATGGAATCAAGTCCTACATATTGTGTGACTCTGCCACAGGTTATTGTTTCAACATGAGGCCTTATTTTGGGGAAGGTAGTAGTTTGCCAGACACCGTATTTTCTCTTCTTGATCGCCTTTCAGGTCATGGCTATACACTGTATATGGATAACTTCTACAATTCTGTAGCATTGTGTGAGCGCTTACTGGAAGCACAGACCAATGTCTGTGGAACACTGAGGAAGAATAGGGGGGAGCCTCAGGTCATCAGGGATTTGGTAAAAACCGATCTAGGGATTGGGGACAAAGTTGTGCGGCACAATGACAAAGTCATGGTAGTAGCATGGCAGGACAAACGATTAGTGAAGATGGTGACAACCTGCCACCAAGATGGGATGCAGAAAGTTGATGTGTGGCAGAAGGGGCACAAAGACAAGGTTGCTCAGTTCAAGCCAGAGTGTGTTGTTGCATACAACTCTCACATGAATGGAGTGGATAAGTTGGACCAAAACATTTCCTACTACCCCTTCATCCGCAGGTCGCTGAACTGGTCCAAGAAGTTTGTTGCCTATCTGTTCCAAATGTGCATGTTTAACGCCTATATCCTGTACCGAGCCAGAAACCCAGGGGGATGTAACACACTTTTGAAGTTCATTCGTAGTGTAGTGAAGTCCTGGACCTTGAAGGTACACGAGCGGAAAGGGAGTGAGGTGGGGGAACAGGTAGAGGAAGAGGAAGGAGCAGGTGTTGAGGATGGGGACTTGGAGGATGTCAAACATACTCTGAGGGCACCCTATAACACTGACCCAGAGAGCAGGCTAGATGGAGACCTTGGCAGACACAAACTCTGTTACCTGAAACCCACCAGTAAGAAGTTGAGACCAACAAAAAGATGTAGGGTCTGCATACGCAGAGGAACTCGCAGAGAGACGAAAATGATGTGCAAAGTCTGTTGTGTCCCCTTGCACGCAGGACAGTGTTATATAGATTACCACACCACAGTGAGATACTCTGTCTCTGTGCAGGGGTAGAAGCGTGCACACACACACACACACACACACACACACACACACACACACACACACACACACACACACACACACACACACACACACACACACACACACACACACACGGGTATAACTACAACAGCACTTTCTGTAAGATTGCATGCCTGCAAATGAAATTGTTACCTTTGACAAAAATGATTATTTATTGTTATACATTTGTGAATAAACATCAAATTTCTTGTCAAAAACCATTTTATAGTTTGGTTTTACTATTTTTACACAAGGTAACTGCTTTTGGGGTGTCTGAGGTGTAAAAAAAGCAAAGTATATTAGTGTCAAAGACAGTTTACTGCGTTACATCTCTCTTGACACAAAAAGCCTGTTTTCTCCGTTTTTGGTTCAGAAACAGGCATTTCTGGTGAAACCCACCTGTGTTCTACAGCAAATTGTGAAAGAACGGAAAAGGGTTAAAACGAGCCGTTTTCTCCTGATGAAAGAAGAGAGTTAACTCTTTCATTTGGTAGTTTTGGTGTTTGCATAGTCATAGAGCAAAATATTCTGTGACTCTTCAAAAAACAGTAAAAATACTGAAAATCGCTGGCAGTGAGGGGCTTTAGTGATCAGAAAACGGCTGGCAGTGAATGAGTTAAGCAATGGTTGATCAGATCACACATAAAAAGCACTTTGGATTGCTATTATCTGTGTCACCGAGACTACTTACATGTAAATCTGTTATTTGTCCGTCCATCCATCCATTTTCATCCGCGTATCCGGAGTCGGGTTGCTGGGGCAGTAGCGTGACTTCCCTCTCCCCAGCCGCCGGAGCAAGCTCCTCCGGGTAAATCCCAAGGGGTTCCCCGGTCAGGTCCGGTGCTGTGCCTGTCCGCTCCGACAGCTTCTGGCGTCGGAGCGGGCAGTAGAGTTGAGAGTCCCAGACCTTCTCCCCAGCTCCTCCGGCCGGGGGAATCCCAAGGGGTTTCCCCGGCCAGGTCCGGTGTTGTGCCGGTAAGAAGTCCGCTACGACTTCTGGCGTTTTTAAAAAGTATCCCAGGGGCACGGTAAGGGTCGGAGATGTTTAGTCTATTTAATTTCTGACTATATAAAACGATTTCTTGTTTTAAAGTGTGAAGTAAACTCCGACGAAGTAAAATCCAAGCGGATCCCGTTCATGTTCATGGTTACATCCGTGTTTGTTTACCTTTTTTGCATGCCAAAATGGCCTCCACTAACTGAGAGTCACGTGGGGTCCGGAGCTCTATATAAAACGATTTATTTGGTTTTAAAGTGTGAAGTAAACTCTGACGAAGTAAAACCCAAGCCGATCCCGTTCATTTTGTTTACCTTTGTTGCCTGCCAACATGGCGTCTACTCTCTGAGAGTCACGTGACGTCCGGAGCTCTATAGGATCGATAAAAAGTACAAGGACGAACACATCCCTTAAAGGAAAAAAACTTCTAACGCATAATAGAAATCTGCATTTTCAGAAATTGTCTACTATCGACATTGTAAATCCCTATGACGTCAAAGGAAACAAACGGAGCTCAGACGTTTCATTACTGCTGGAAATATATCACTTGTGTAAACGTAGCACTACTTCAACCTATTTATTATCAAGTAAAAGTAAATGGTAAATGGTCTGTATTTGATATAGCGCCTTCTAGAGTCCTGGAACCCCCCAAGGCACTTTACAACACAATCAGTCATTAACCCATTCACACACACATTCACACACTGGTGGGGATGAGCTACGATGCAGCCACAGCTGCCTTGGGGGACACCAACAGAGGCGAGGCTGCTGAGCACTGGCACCACCGGTCCCCCTGACCACCACCAGCAGGCAAGGGGGTTAAGTGTCTTGCCCAAGGACACAATGACAGCAACAAACTGAGCTGGGCTCGAACCTGCAACCTTCTGATTATGAGTCGAGCACTTAAATCCTGTGCCACCGTCAATCAAGTAAAATGTAACCGTCCAGAAATAATACTCCACTAACACAGGCAGGTTTTATTTTCTGGATGGGCCTTAATTAAACAAGATATTATCAATATGAGTTACATGCAGGTACAGAAACAATACCTACATGCTGAGGTCACACTAGACATGTGTGTTGTCATTTTGACCGACTGAGTTGAAAAAACGGTCATGATCGTTTCCTCCTGTAATTTCCATTTCTCATATAATAAATAAACATTTAAAATTTAAATTTCATTCATTTTTCATTAATATTTAGTCTAAACAAGCTGGCCAGCATGTCCAGCAACATATTAATGTTACAATGAAACATTTTTTACATTTTTCCTGCTGCGTTCTGGTTCTGCTGCATTGGGGTAATTCCCGTATGTCAGAATGACCAACAGCCCTGAGATTTCTCCGTCAAAATAAATGGTCAGAACCGGAAAATATCCGATTAATGCTATCCCTGCCTACATTCAACATTTTTGCCTTTTTGTGAAGATAGCATGGCAGCCTTTCACAAAACCGGAGTGGACCATTTTTTGCAGTTTAATAAGCTCACAACACACAAAGCGACTGGTGCTTCCTTTGTTTATACACCTAGCTATCCCATCATGCAGCGCGCTACAGCACCCAATACGTCACCTGACATGGACCGATTGGCTCTGTTGATACTTGCTAACATGTGATTTGCCGTTCCTGCCACCTGTGTACTTGACAGTTCTGCATTCCCGACATTGCCTAAAAGGGCCTCTAGGCTGTAGTTTAATACATATTTTTGTATACTTACTGTACTATACCGTTATATTATTTGACAGGTTGGAACGCAGTCTCATGTTAGACAATAGCATAGTTTTGTAATGAAAACACTGACATACAGTACAGGCCACCTGCTCATTCAATGCGTTGTCTTTATTTTCATGACTATTTACATTGGGAGATTCTCACTGAAGGCATCAAAACTACCAATGAACACATGGGGGGTTCCCATGGTGGGGTGAGACAAGTTTATCTGGAGATTGTTTTAGAAATGCTCGTCACATACCGATTGGTAAGTAATAAATATGTTTAGTCAAAAACAAAAAAGAATAATTGGAATCACCTTTGAATTCTATAATCCTGGAAAATCCTCATCCAATTAATGTGAACGCTCTGTTCTCAATGACTGCATTATAATTCATCCAACTGTCTCTTCTCTGTGAAAAACTGTCTTCTGTTGGCAGAGCGGTGTCTAATGCATGTGGGTGTGGGTGTGTGTGTGTCGTGAGCTGGTCTTGTATTTTTGCACTTAGAAGAGGCCATGCTTATGTTGACAAAAAAGTAACTAAGTAAATTTTACTTCGAGTACATTTCCTTTAAGATACTTTTTGTTTTTACTTAAGTAAAAATTAAGCAAATACTCTTTCTACCTCTGATAACTGACCAGTGTGACCAGAACATAACATTTTGGTGATATGCATTTTTATTTCTGTGTACTACTGACATGTACCCTGTACTCTGTAAAACTGTTAAACCTCCCATGAAGACGTGGTTTGTGTTTTATGCATTATCACAAAGGAGTTCTGTTTGCTGTGTGAATTCCAGAATGTCTTTTTAAATTTGTCTTTGTGCTAAACTTTTCTCCACAAATCTCACACGGAAATGGTTTCTGTCCTGTGTGGGTTCTAAAGTGTGCATTTAAAGTAATCTTACGTCCAAACTGTTGTCCACAAACGTCACAAGAAAATGGTTTCTCTCCAGTGTGGATTCTCATGTGTGTGTTTAGATTTGCTTTAACACTAAAAGTTCTTCCACAAATGTCGCAGGCAAACGGTTTCTGCCCTGTGTGGCTTCTCATGTGTCTTTTTAAATATGTCTTCTGGCTAAACTTTTTACTGCAAACATCACAAGGAAATGGTTTCTGCCCTGTGTGGATTCGCATGTGTATGCTTAAACCTGCCTTTTGTCTAAATTGTTGTCCACAAACATCACACCCAAATGGTTTCTGTCCGGTGTGGATTCTCATGTGTGAGTTTAGATGTGTTCTTCGGCTAAATCTTTCACCACAGTTATCGCAAACAAATGGTTTCTCTCCTGTGTGGATTCCTGCGTGTCTGTTTAGAGTTAACTTGTGGTTAAATTGTTGTCCGCAAACATCACAACCAAAAATTTTTTGTCCAGTGTGGGTTCTCATGTGTATCTTTAAATGTGTTTTTTGGCTAAATCTTTGTCCACAAACATCACAGGCAAATGGTTTATCACCTGTGTGAACTCTCTTGTGTGTGTTTAAATTTGTCTTTTGACTAAATCTTTGTCCACAAACACCACAGACAAAAGGTTTATCTCCTGTGTGGATTCTCATGTGTGAGTTTAAGTTTGCCCTTTGGTAAAATTTTTGCTCACAAATATCACACGCGAATGGTTTCTGTCCTGTGTGGACTCTTAAGTGTGTGTTTAAATGCGTCTTTCGGATAAATTTTTGTCCGCACAAATCGCATCCAAAAGGTTTCTCTCCTGTGTGAAGTCTCTTATGTGTATTCAGATCGTCTTTTCTTGTAAATATTTTACCACAGTCATCACAGCTAAATGATTTCAGTCCTGTCTGGACTGCCTTGTCCAAATCTAAAGTTTTCTTCTCTCCAGTACTTTCCTCATTCATCAAGCAGCTTGAAATCCTTTGTGCTGTTTGATTTTTAATGTGTCCAGAGTCTGACAAGCATTTCATCTGACAATTAGAATTGTTTCCATCCTCATAAACTTCATAATCCTCGCTGTCTTCAGTGTCGGATGTATTGGAGCCACGCTCATAACGATTTTCTTCCGAGTTCCTGGTTTCTGCTCCTCCCAAGTCCTGTCCACAAGCTGCTGATGTCACCTGATCAGCTGAGCTGCTAGTTGGAAGATCTCTACCCTCCACCTTGTCCCAATAAAGCTGTGACAACAGAGGTTTCTCTTCGTCTTCCTCATTCTTCAAAGAAACTGCAGTGAATGAAATCCCGGTTTCATCAGTCTCCTCCTTCACACTAAGGTGCTCTCCTTCCAGAATGGTCCACCTATCCTCCCCTTCTTCCTTTTGGTCGAGAGCATCTGGGTCCTGCTGGTCCACATCAGATGGCCATTCTTCAGAAACTTCTTCTTTAATTACCACCATCTGAACATCTTCAGGAATCCCTGGAAACACGCACACACACACACACACACACACACACACACACACACACACACACACACACACACACACACACACACACACACACACACACACACACACACACACAATTAGCCTTTTCCAGTATCTCTACAGATACAGAACCCCTTCCAGCTTTATACATCTCTAAGAACTCTGCAATCTTCTGGCTCAGTCAGTGAAGTAGAATCAGACCTGAATGTAAATGGCACATTTCTTCAAATGGAAAAATAAAGAATGTCTTTCAACAATAAAAGAAACTTAATTTTGTTTTATACTTGTATGTTTTATTGTAGTATGTCATGTTTTATTCTTTTTAATGTCATCGTTTGTAGCTAAGGGAGCTTGAGGGACATTCATTGCAAATTAGCTGAAGTTAAAGGGGGATCTTTTTGACATCAATGTTTATGTTTCTTGCATTGCATCACGGGATTGGGTGGCAAGAAACAGAGTAAGTAGGAAACACAGAAGACAGATGCGCTGCGCCACAGAAGCGCTGTGGTTTTGAGAAGTCAAATGGTCACACAGGACTCGCTACGTCGCTGAACACTTCTTGGAAAATTGCGCAATAGTCACAACATCACGCGGGATGTGAGAACAGGAAGCAGAAGGTGACTCTTTTGTAGGGCTGTCGCGGTAACCGCAAAAATGAAATATCGCAATATGAAGAAACCCACCGCGCTGCATCATGGGCCACCGCGATTACTGAACTTGGTTCAACTCAATTATGCATGTTGAGAAGGATGGCTGCACTGGTATGTAGTGAAATAGAGTGATGTAACGATCTAGAGTTGTATTTTAATATACTGTAAGTAGATCTAGTTTTATAATCAGAAGAATAGGCTGTTTTTATCATCAGGGAGTTTAATTAAACACTCTGTATTGACTTTGAGACAAGAAAAGAGAGAGAGTTGGGATCGTTTAAGAATCTTTAATTTCTTAATTATAAATTCTTAACAATCTACCAGGACTAACTCTGTGATGGATGAAAATGGATTTGGATGTTGTGTTGGTGCGTGTGTGTGTGTTTTGTTCAGGATCTTTAGGCTGACGGAGCGTATCTGGTTGTTATGACTACGGACCACGAGGCTTCGGAAGCTGATGACATGAGCAGCTATTTTGCCGTGTACGTACCCTGTGGAGTCTCCCAGGTAGATCAGGAAATGCCAGGTCCTAGGACCTCGGATGTGTACTGGAGCTGGTTGAAGCAGCGGTCACAGCACGTCAAAGCCCGTCTGAAGGGTCGACCCCGGTACCATCGGCAGCGTCAGCTAGTGGTGCTCTTATTTTGAAGGGATGTCGTCTTGTTGGTAAACAACGGAACTCTCCAGTAGCTCCACAGTTCTCAGTTAAAGAAGAAAGCACATCTGGCCAGGCTGTACTTCTCTTTTGATGACGGTGGAACCCCGTAGGACTTCCAACTGAACAGAACTGAAGTCAAAATGGAACTGAGCTTAAAATGGCGTTGCCTTGTTTATATCTCTGAATTGTTGATAAGTTTTAGTAAACGGGATTGGACACTTTAATTCAACAAGCCAGATTCTCTTACGGCAGCCGAAAGCTCTGATTGGTTGGAACAATGTGTCATGCGTTTCTATGGAGATGAGGGTCAGTCTGTCTGTGCAGTAGTCCTGTTTTCATTAAACACATAAATCATGACATCTTTATTCCACAGATCATTCACTTGATTATTATTGATCAACATCTGTTTCGACTAGCTTTAATCACAAATTAAGTACTTTGATTATTGAAAAGCGTTCTTCTTCTCCTTCTGGCTCTTCTCCTGGAATGTAAACAGTCTGAGGCACACCCGACCTTGGCGTATTCTACACGGGTGTTACAGTGTACAGGGACAGCTGTGTGGAGCTGAAAATTATGAACTTCATAACGTTACAGGTATCAAAACGAAACGTTACTTCGGTCCTTTGGGAGCACTTTGGTTTTCAGTACGTCAGCTGCTGCACAGCCAGGGTCCTTGGCCGAGACAGAGCTGCCACCAGCGGCAAAAAAATAATAATAAACGCTCGGAGACCTGCTGAAGTCCCGGACAAGCACTGCTTCTGCAACTGTCCTGAAGAGAGTTTAAGCCGAGCTGGAGCTCACTCGCTACCTGCAGGAGGAATGCATCGACCCTAAAGAAACCCCCTGACATGGTGGAGCAACAACCGGGAGAGATTCCCTTTGCTCGCCAGAGTTGCACGCAAGTACGTGTGTGTTAGTGCAACGAGCGCACCATCGCACCATCCGAGAGGGTTTTCAGTGTTGCTGGAGTTGCCACCCCTCTCAGATCCTCTCTCAAACTGTATATGGTTATCATGCTGGTTTTCCTTGTAGGTAACAAGGACGTGACCGAGCTATAAATCACCGTCATTCGTGTGTGTGAAAGTGAAATGATAGTAATAATATCGCACACCGCAATATTAAGCCACCCTGAATCACCGCAGGAGGAATTCCTCAACCGCGACAGCCCTACTCTTTTGTTTATACGTGATCAGACTTGCCGTCGTGTTTTGTGAGACTCCAATTTACTAAAAAATGTGTAAGTACGCCATTTACTAGAATATTTTAAGATCAATAGTACTTTAAAGTTATCAATACTGTAATCAAGTAGCATTTATAAGCTCCTCATCCATGTTTTGGCGGTTAGGTTTATGCCGTAGGGCCGTTCCGTGTCATAATGTCTGTTGTAAAGTATTCCACAATGCTGTAAACAGCTGCGCCATGGCGTTTGAAATAGAACTGGTGCCTATCTTCAGCGCCTCAGTGCGGACCTGTGTCGGTACCAGATCGGCTCGGGGTCGTGCGCCTGCCATGACTCTACTCGCTCTGGCTAACTTCTGCTTTTAGCAAAACCACAGCTTTCTATTTTTTAGAAGAGATTGGCCCAACTTTCCTCGAAACAAAATAATCGTTGGGCTCCATACTTTTGAAAGCTGTTAATTTTTCATGAGTGAAGGGTCTAGATTTTTCTAATAAATAGGAATAAATGCCTCCCCAGCAGATTTGTGGAAAAAACACTGGTGAATCAGACTGTTTTTCATCATCCCAGAGCTCATACGGGCTTTGAATAATTGTTGGTGATGGTTCTCAGTCATCCAGGTCATGGTAATCCAAAGAGGTTCGAATAAAGTTCAACTGGACTTCTTTGGTTTCTTGGAAACGTTTTGCTTTTCATCCAAGGAGCTTTTTCAATTCTGACCGGAATATAAGAGGGTCAAGCTTATAAACTATAGCTGTCTATTGTTGTTTAACGAGCTGAAACTACCCAGGGTTTCCCTTACATAGGCGTAGCCGTGGCGCCCCGCCACGGCTGAAATCTTACCGCCACGCCTACAAGATCCCAAGTTTTATTTATTTATTTATTGCGCTGTTTCCCGAAGAAGCAGCGGGAACCACTATGTTGTCGCTTGTGATCACAGCCGGCGGACAGCAAGAAGAAAGGAGCAGGCAGAGCAAGGTGCAGTTACAGCATAAGTTACTGAGTTTAAAATTAGAAAGGTAGCAGTGGATATAATGCATTTTGGTTTATATGTTTCAATAGCATTAAGATAAACGAGCGTTGACGATCTTGACAGGGTTTCCTCCCATGCTTATTTGGCCAGATTTTCCTCCCCCCACCAGGCTAATCATCACTTATTCATGTAAAATTTATTTTTTCATGTCTGCCTTTAACCGCATCTAATACTACATTACGGCGTGAGCGCAACAGCGACAACTTAAGATCGATGCGTGAGCAGCGTGAGAGGTCGGGTGTTTTCATCTGAACCCTTAAAACCTCCAGCAGGCTACTCTGCACTATTGACGTGTTAGTGCGCGGCGCTAACAACTTAGCAACGTGACATGTCTCAGAGAAAGCGTAAAAACACGTTGGACACTTCTTCTGAAGCGGGAAAATAATGTTTCTTCTTAAGCAGAGCAAGACGTCGCCTCGGCTCGTTCACGGCCAAGCCGGTACCGGACTGGGCTCGATAACTGACCCAGCACAGCCACTGGGTCGTTGGAGCTGCCCCGTGACTGCCTGATGGAAAACCAGCAGGTTTCATCAGACTCGTATTCATGGGTAACACTGCTACCCATGAATACCGCTCCACCATACCTCACGAGGAGTTGTTAGCCTCAATTGTGTGGGAATTGTATTGATTAGATCAGGGGTCTCAAACTCAAACGGGGCCGAAATGAAACTCTGGGACGGAGTCGAGGGCCAAACTTAATATTTTTTGAAAAAGTGATGGCAAATTTGCACATTTTCTTTATCAACATGTATGCAATTTTGAACCTTTAAATTTGGAAACAAACTTATTTCTGCATTAACACTGAATGTGGAATAACCAAATTACACACGAGCAAGTCAGTTTTAAATAAACGCATCAGTGGTATTCATTACTTGTGGTATAATCAGCATTTTTAAAATCTATTCAGGATTTATGTTTTCTTGTTTATTCATTTTTCTTATTTTTTACTCTCCTTTTTTTATCCTGTAATAAGTGTCATCGCTGCGGTGACATCTAGCTTTCCCCACTGAGGAACAATAAAGGGATTTTCTATTCTATTCATCTATCTGCAGCCTTTCCACTTCCTGTTTACTGTAGGTTAAATCTTTTCTCACGGGCCAACAACAAAAAAATATATCATTTTATCTTAAATGAAAATGCAACATCTCACCTGTTAACTTTCATGTTTTGGAGCAGAAAAAGAGCATAAAACCAACATATTTAAAGCTCAGTTTGCTCCACTGGTTTACTGTGATGCTCACCTGTTCCAGCCAGATACCTGCATCATGGGATTGATCTGAGCTGAGGAGGAGACTCCTGTTGTTTTGTTCATCTTCATCATGACAACATTAGATGACAACAGGTGCTCACATAGGTTTGTGCTGATGAATATGTCTGAGCAGCTTGACCGCGTTGTTGTGTGTCGGGGAGGAAACACAACGACAGCAGCCATAGAGCCGTGCTGGTTTGAGCGTGTCGCTGCTCGCTGGAGTTATATCGGCTCTGCCTGGACGTTAGTTGAAAAACTTTCTCTTTCAGTCGTGAACACATTACTGAGCGACTAGAATCTCCGTTTCTGGGCTTCAACGTCAGAAAACAGCTGAGTGAACTCGGCGCTGAGTGAGAGGAGTGTAGTTTGTCCGAGACAGCGGAGCTGCAGACACCCAACTACCCCTGACTGCCTCGGGCTGGAAAAAACACAAAGGAGGGGGCGCGTCGCCTCCGCGCTGACGCCGCAAAGCATCATGGGAGTTGAAGTCTTTTCGGTAAAATCGGCCAGCGGGCCAGTTTTAATATATTTTTGATATTTATCTCGCGGGCCACATAAAAATGCTCCGCGGGCCGCATGTGGCCCGCGGGCCTTGAGTCTGACATATGTGGATTAGATGCAAGAGGGGGTGAGTTGGACAAAAACTGTTTGGGAATTGGGTTCAGAGCTGCATTAAAGGTGCTGGAAACCAAAGAAGGCCTCCTTTCGAACCACTTTGGGTTGCTCTGAATAAGTAATTTTGTCTTCAACACAAATTTTAAGCTTCTCTCTAAACATTCCGTCAGTAGACATTAGTGTTTCTATATTGGTGTTTCGCCTGCAAACTCTCTTGAAAGTGTACGTCACATATTGGTAGCAGGCCATATTGTGTGTGTTCTTGCCACACAGCCATTCACTCATGAAGAAGAAGAAAATATAATTTCTACAGCGCCTCTCAAGATAAAAATCACGAGGCTCTTCACAAAAACAAAAAATGTAAAAATATAAAAAAGAATTTAGAAAATGGTTACAAATATATTTTAAATGAGCAAAAAATAGACAGTTGTGTTTAAAAAATGTTAAGAAAGAGAGAGTGAATAGGAAAGAGGGAAATCAGTGGATCCTGAGGAAGGTGGAATAGGTGGGGAGAGCAGAATAAAGAGAGAGTGGTGAAGAGGGTCATACAAAAGCCAGCTTGAACAGCTGAGTTTTCAGCTGCTTTTAAAAGCGCATGCACACATCAATGAAAATATGTCAACAAAGATCCTCCTATAGTGTGGTATTTGTGAATGCTAAACACTTGTAATATCCTAAATAAACAACAAATGAAAGAAAATGAACATGGCAAGAAAAACCATTATGAGTAGATTCAAGTGATACATGAACCGTCACCAAAATAGATGCAGGATTTTAACAGTATTAAAGCCTCCTAATGGCTTACAGCTTATGAAAATCCTAAATCTATGATAAGAAAAGGTTCAATATTCCAGGCTCAAAGTGTCACATTCCAATCAGCTAATCAATCAAAAAGACCTGCAAAAAGTTCCTGAGCCTTTAAATGGATTCTCAGGCTTACCTTCCTCAATCTTGAAAAAATACAAAAATATTCCTTTTACTCTGCGCAGACCCGGAAATTGAGATTTCAACAGCTCAGTAATCTGTTCACAGCAGACGTGAAAAGCGCCTCAACCAACCTCCAGATGGAGCTGATCCAGTGTAGTGACATGTGTGTGACCCTGTCCCCAACATATTGTTCAGCAGCACATACCTATGTAAGCAACTTTTCTGCTCCAGATCATAAATGTTAATAGCTGACATATTGCATTTTCATTTGAGGAAAATATTATTTCTTGGTTTGTCTTGTTGGTCTGTGAACAAGGACTTAACCTACAGTAAAACAGGAACTGGAAATGCTACAGTTAGAAGAATAGAAATCAAATAGAAAATCACTTGATTGTGCCTCAGTGGGGAAAGTTTGGTGTCACAGCAGCAGTGGCATTCATGACAGGAGAAAAAAAGATGAGTAAAAACTACAAATGGAGTAAACAACAAGACAAAATAAAACAAATACTTCAAAGATTCTAAACACGCAAATATGAAAACCTCAAAAATGCTGTACACATACACACACTTAAGGAATAAAAAGATTTAAAACACGAGGAAAGAATACCACTGACGTGTGTTTTATTTAACATGTACTTGCTCGTGTGTCATTTGGTTATTTGTTTATGCAAAAATAAGTTTGTTCCTAAATAAAAAGGTTCAGCAAAACATATCTGGAGATAATGAGTACTTTTGCAGTCAAGCTTTCAACAAATATGGAGTTTGACCCAGTTTTTCATTTTGGCCCAGTGGGAATTTAACAGAGCAGAAAGGGAACAACGTGTTCGGAGAAGGAAATCACAGCTAACACCAGAGCTTGGGGACATGTTATGTAGTAGTTAATCAAGAGTTAGAAGTTTGTCACAAGATTCCTTTAAATCAGTGTCAGTTGACAGCGCTTTGGGCTTCCTGACAGGGTTGCGGAAGGCGCTTTATAAATAAAGCTTTGACTGATTGATTGATTAGTTCCAGTAAGAGTCTCCAAAAACTGACAGGTAGATAGATGCCTGACCATAATTTGATTAAAATCGTTCAGAATAAAAATCAGAGCAATATTTAGCTATTTTAGAAGGGTCACGTAATTCCTACCTCAAAATTTAGTCTTTCTACATAACAACTTTTAGCGTGAGATTTTTTCCAAGACAAAAATAATCAGTTTTCTGCTCCAGTTAGCATGATGACAAACGGAAGTTACGGTGTAACTATGGTTCTGTGAGTTCCTGGATGACTGCCAGTGGCAGTAAACAGAGTGGATGTATCTCCTCGCGCTCTGCGCAGGTCGAGTACTAATGTAAACAAAGTCACGCACGTGACACGTAGCGCACCTGGTCGCGAGTCTATAAATTACGCGCCGATAGCTACGTTCGGGTCTCCCGGGATCTTCTCGCCCGAGAAGTTCCGAGTGACCCCTGTGACTGGCAGTCATCCAGGAACTCACAGAACCATAGTTCCACCGTAACTTCCGTTCTGTTTCGTTCCCTCCTGACTGCCAGTGGCAGTAAACAGAGTGGATGACTTATGCCAGAAGTGTCAAGAGGAACATAAAACTCACCGTCACTCAGGAGGTAGCCGCCAGAGGCAGCACCGCCGCAGCGAGCGCGGACCCGTGGCCAACGTTGAGGCGGTAGAAGCGTGCAAACGTGCACGGAGTTGCCCAGGACGCCGCAGCACAAACGTCCGCCAGTGGCACACCTCTCATCGCCGCCCAGGATGTAGCAACGCTCCTGGTGGAATGGCACACGATCCCAGGGGGAGCCACGGCACCCACTGCCGCGTAAGCCATCGCAATGGCGTCCACGACCCAATGCGACAGCCTCTGCTTCGAGAGGGCCCGACCCCTGTTCACTCCTCCGTGACAGACAAACAGCTGGTTCGACTGCCGGACAGTGTTTGTGGCCACAATATAGAGCTGCAGTGCCCGGACCGGGCACAGCAAATTCGCCCGCCGTTGTTCCTCCGAAAGAAATGGGGGAGGGAAATACACCCCCAGCTCGATTGCGGCATTCACGTAGCCCGCGGGCAGAACCTTGGGAAGAAAGGCGACGTTGGGCCACAGCGTCACCCCCGACCCATCTGCCTTCCACCGCAGGCAGGCGGGGCTGATGTCCAGTGCGTGCAGCTCACTGACCCGTTTAGCCGACGTCACTGCCAAGAGAAAGGCGGTTTTCACAGACACCACTGCCAACGGGGCGGTAGTCATTGGCTCAAAGGGTGGCCCACACATGGCCCGCAGGACCAGGGGAAGGTCCCAAGCAGGTGCCGGCCTGCACAAGGCAGGACACAACCTTCTCACGCCCCGCAGAAACTGGGTCACCAAACAGTGAGCCCCAATGCTCCTGCCATCCACCAAGAGGTGGTTGGCCGAAATAGCCGCCAGGTGTACCTTAAGGGTCGAGGCGGCCCGGCCCTTGTCGAACAGGTGCCGGAGGTACCGCAGAACCTCATGCAGGGAACAAGAACCAGGGTCCACGTCCCTGCCAGAACACCAGGTAGCGAACCGCTGCCAACAGCGAGCATACGTGGCCCTTGTAGACGGAGCCCTGGCACTATCCAGCACCTGCTGGATGGAGGGCTCTAAGCCGACTGGGGGCTGCCTGCCCCTTTCAATGGCCACACCGTGAGCCGAAGATGATCTGGGGACGGATGCCAAATCCTCCCCTCCATCTGAGACAGGAGGTCCCGTCTCGCCAGCAACCGCCATGGCTCTCCATTCAGCAGACTGAGAAGCAATGGAAACCAGAACCTCATGGGCCAGTCTGGCGCCACCAGAAGGACCTCGTGTGACGAGTCCCTCACCCGATGGAGGGTTGGTAAGATCAACGGAGACGGCGGGAAAGCGTACAGCCGAACCAACGGCCAGGCATTGGCGAGGGCGTCCATCCCCAGAGGGGCGTCGGCCTCTGCCAGGGAGAACCACAGAGGGCAATGTGTGCTGC
The DNA here is from genome assembly GCF_043380555.1 of Nothobranchius furzeri. Lineage (NCBI taxonomy): Eukaryota > Metazoa > Chordata > Actinopteri > Cyprinodontiformes > Nothobranchiidae > Nothobranchius > Nothobranchius furzeri. The sequence continues at coordinate 41,316,841 of NC_091745.1, read as the reverse complement.
TCCTCGAGGCGAACAGATCCACCTGGGCCTCTCCGAACTGATGCCACACCCTCTGCACCACCTGAGGGTGCAACCTCCATTCCCCCGGGGGAAGACCCCGCCGGGACAGGCAATCCGCCACCAAGTTCCTCCACCCCGGAAGGTGCAGCGCCCTGATGGAGGCCAAGCGAGGGTAAGCCCAGGTCAGCAGCGTCTGAGCCTCCCTCAACGATCGCAACGACCTGGTGCCCCCCTGATGGTTTATGTGGAACACCGCCGAGGTGCTGTCCATCCGGATGAGCACGTGCTTGCCCCGCAGAAAGGGCAAGAAGCGCCTCAGCGCCAAGTAGACGGTCTTCAACTCCAGGACATTGATGTGAAGCCGTGCCTGACAGGGGCTCCACAATCCCTGGACCGACCTGCACTGCCAATGCGCCCCCCACCCCCGGGGTGACGCATCCGTCGTGACCACCTCCCGTCTGGCGGGAACCGCGCCAAGCGGGACGCCGAGACTCAGGTAGGCGACATCGTCCCAACGACGCAAAAGAGCCACACAGCTGCTCGTGACCTCCAGCTCGACCCGTCGGTGTCGCCGGGGATCCAGGCGGAAGCCGTTGAACCACCTCTGCAAGGGCCGAAGGTGGAGCAGCCCGAGAGGCACCAGTGCAGAAGCCGAGACCAGCATCCCCAACAGTCGCAGCCACACCTGGACCGGGGGTGCCGCCCCAAGGCGAAAGGCCCGGAGCAAGGACCGAATCCGGACCCTCCTCTGCTCGGTCAGCCTCGCCCGCATGGCCACAGAATCTATGGCAATGCCGATAAAATCCACCCGCTGAGTCGGAACCAGAGAACTCTTCTGCAGGTTCACCGTCATCCCCAGCGCCTCGACGTGGGCAAGGACCCTAGCCGTGGCCAGACCCACTTTGCGACACGACGGCGCGCAGACGAGCCAGTCGTCGAGATATGGCAGGACCTTCAACCCCGCCCGACACAGGGGGCTCAGGGCTGCCTTCACGCACCGCGTGAAAACTCGGGGGGCGAGAGACAGGCCGAATGGCAGAACCAGAAACTGGTACACCCTCCCGAGGAAAGAAAACCGCAGGTACTTCCTGTGCCCCGGATGGATCGGGACATGGAAGTATGCGTCCTTGAGGTCTATGGTCGTAAACCACTCTCCCGGACAAACCACCTGAAGGACATCGCGAGTCCGAAGCATGCGGAAGGGCAGCACCTTCAGGAACCGATTGAGACCCCTGAGGTCCAGTACCGGCCGCAGGGGCCCGTCCTTCTTGGGCACCAAGAAATACGTCGAATAAAAGCCGTCTGCCTGCAAATGCGGCGGAACAACCTCTATGGCCCGTTTGTCCAGGAGCACATCTATTTCCTGCATCAGGATGCTGACCCGTGCAGGATCTGTGACCGAAGTCACCCTGACCCCCGAAGGGGGTGGGGGCCGACGGCGGAACTGCAACCTGTAGCCCTGGGACATAGTTCGAACCACCCAAACGTCTCCGCATTGGGCCTCCCAGAGGGCCAGGTGCTGTGGTGTAAATCTGCCCGCCGCCGGCCCACAGCCCTCAGGCCGTGTCCCGACGCCTGTTTGGGGCCCTGGGGGGGCGGCGGCCCCTGTCCTGCCCCGAGGATCCCCGGGGCGGGGCCTGACCTGCCCCCGAGCGTCTCCAAGTCCCTGCCGCAGCCGCGGCCTGCTGGGCGACCTGCAAGGGGGCGGCCGGACGAAACCGGCGCCGAGGGTCCCGTGCCCCTCGTGGCCTGGACTGTGGCATGGGGAGGACCCCTGCCCCGCTACGCCCACTCCAGGCCTCTGCGGCTTGTCTGGACTGCCGCCGACGTTCCAACGCCCGCTCAGCCTTGGGCCCGAACAACTGGCCCGGCACCACGGGCAGACCGCGCAGGCTCTGTCGGCAATCATCCGACACCGGAGTCTGCACCAACCAGACCTGACGGCGAGCCACTACCAGCGTGCCCAACAACCGACCAAGCGCCCTGGACATCAGCCCAAATGCTTGCAGGGCTGCGTCGTTCGTATCGCCCAGTGCCATCCCCGCTGCGCCCGACTGCAGCATCTGGGACTGGGCTAGCAACAGCACCGACAGCGAATTGCTGGTGCGTGCCTTCCGTGCCCCGATGTCGTAAGCCCGGCACAGTAAGCTGTCGGTCACCCGACACTGGGTGCTCGGACAGCGGACCCTGTCCCTCAATGCCTCATCCGGGGAGAGCACCAGAGAGGCAACGCAGTGGTCCACCGGGGGCATGCGGTCCAACCCGTAGGTTCCTGCCTCCCGCATCGATGCCAGGGTCCTGGCATCCCTACCATGGTGGGAGAGCTGTCTCGGTCCCCCCAGCACCGCTGCAGCTCCTCCACAAAGGCTGGCGATGGTGGGACCTGAAACGGGGGCGCCGCCGGAGCCCGGCGGAAGAAGGGATTCCCCGCCGGACGGGCCACCGGCACGTCTCCCAGTCCAATCCTGGCCAGTGCCGCTCGCAAAATCGCCCGCAACTGACAGGGGTCCTCCGCCAGCTCCGAGCTTGCTGAGCTATGGAGAGACATCCCCGAGTCACCGTGACCTCCCAGGCCCGGGGGCTCCATCACCAGCCCCTGACTACGGCCAGGAGAGGGGCCCTCCTCCTCGAGGGACTGAAACTCAGAATTTGAGGCCCTCACAGAGATCAGGTCGTCCGGGCCCCCCTCGTCCGGGGCTCTGGTCAGCAGCGCTTTGAGCTGTTCCACCTCCGCCCGCAAAGAGTCCACTTCCTGGCGAGAGGGTTGCGCCACACGCCGCTTCTTGCGCCTCGGGCTGCCGCGTTCCTCAGCCGGTCTATCCCTCCGTCTCCCGGAACACGGGCGAGGGACACCAGAGGGCGGCAGGTCTGACTCAAACAGGACTCCACTTGACATAGCCTGTCCTCCCGCACCGCCAGCGGCAAAATGCTGCAGTTCATGCACGGGTCAGTCAGCGCCTCTCTGAGGTGACCGACGCCCAGGCACTTAGGACACAAGTCGTGGCCGTCCTCCACCTGGAGGGGAGCCCCGCATGACGTACACTCCAACATCCTTACCGGTGTGGGAGACGCCAGCGACTCCACAGGAACTGAGCGAGGACTTCGAGGAAAACTGAAGAACGCAATTCAGTCCTGGAGTTGTAAAACAACGCACGTCTGTGTGTAGGCTAGGTAATCTGAGCGTGCCACCACCACGGTCAGAACGTCCAGCCCCACTCACCGGTAACGTTGTAAAACAACACAAGTGCGTGTGTGTCGGCTAGGTAATCTGAGCGTGCCACCACCACGGTCAGAACGTCCAGCCCCACTTACCTGTAGCGCTCGCCGGCCGCACTCACCTCCCCTTTCCACAGGGGAAAACCTGCGACCGCCAGCGAGCCCTATCCGAGCCGGCAGCGGCGGTCCGAACGGCGCCGGCCGGCCGCACCACCCGCACTCGGTAACAATTAGCAGATAAATAACAGCGTCAATCCACCGCCCCAGAGGGCTCCTTCGAGCGCACCGACCACACGGTCCCGGGCAGGAAGACGCCAAGTAAAAACAGTACTCACCTCTCAAGACCGATAAGATCCGAATCACGGACTTACGGAGCGATTGACCAGCGAAGCACGCCAGGCCAACAGCGAGAAGATCAAAGAGAGACCCGAACGTAGCAATCGGCGCGTAATTTATAGACTCGCGACCAGGTGCGCTACGTGTTACGTGCGTGACTTTGTTTACATTAGTACTCGACCTGCGCAGAGCGCGAGGAGATACATCCACTCTGTTTACTGCCACTGGCAGTCAGGAGGGAACGAAACAGAACATGATGGAGACAGGAGTTCTTAGGATGAAGCTAAAACTCATTAGCAACGTAGCTCAGAAATGACAACGCTGGCTCAGCTTCCTCGAGACGGGCGCTTTGCTTTATTTATTAAACGCGGTTTGACCCAACAAGTAAAGAAAAAGAAACAAACCTAGTCTGTTAGCGTCGACCACAGCTTCTTGGCTTTCGTGTTGTTCATTATCCTTTAAACGTGAAACGTCATTCCCGTAATCTGCAGCTTTTTCTCTTGCTGCATCTGCCTGGTGTTTCCACATGTCTGTTAGCTTGTATCTATTCTATCAACATTTCCGTAAACAGACTTCACAGCTAGCTGTTGCTTCTTCTTCTTCTTCTTTTGTACAAAATGACGTAATTGAGTAATACGCACTTCACCGCCCCCTATTGGAATAATCCTGAACTGCAGAACAGGTCTCCAACACCTATTGACATGTATATACAGACCTATGACCAACACCAGCCTCACGAAGAAAGCGGGGCATGGAGCAGAGTCATCAAAGCGAAAATAATATCAAGTTTTCGTTGGACAAGCTACTCCATTTTCACGAAGTAGCATTGTTATTCAGAGTTGCATAATCGTACAGAAGAGGATTATAGCCACAGGAAGAAAAAAGGAAACAGAAAGATAATTCTAACCTTTTTCCTCAGAATTATTAGTCAGAATCCTAAAATTAAAGTCATAAATCTGAGAAAAAGTCAGAATTCATTTCTGTTTTTTGTTTCTTTTCAGTGGCGCATCCATACTTCCATTTTTTGTTGTTGATAGTGATGCACCAATATGAAATTTTTGGGCCGATACCGATATCCGATATTGAGATCACTGTTATGGCCAATAACCGATATTTGCCGATACCAATTAATTTCATTAATGCTTCTAAAATCAGCAGATTTTGGATAGAATGAAAATGATTAAAGCTGAATTTATTATGATATTATGTACACACAACACACACTTTTACAGTTCTGAGATGACTTCATTCACTGTCACATGACTAAACAATTACACATAACCCCCCTCCCCCTCTGAAATAGGCAAACAAATTGAGATGAGATGGAAAAAATGTCGGTAATTAATATCGGACCGGTTTTATTTATCAAGCCAATACCGATATGTTAAAATGACTAACATCGGCCGACACCGATATTGATGCCGATATATTGTCCATCCCTAATTGGTGACGTGTTGTTGTTGCTGTAATTTTTTTCTGCAGAGGTAATGGGCATGCAGGCACCCCAATATTCTCCATTTCTCTTTATTTATTTATTATTCTTCCATCAAACCTCAAGCAACCCGAACAGAAACGTACACCCTCAGTACCAACTCAGTCTGAGGAGGTGTGCTGTTACTTTACTTGGCATTTCGAGTTAACACGAATAAGTAATTAACAAAACTCCATTTGTAATATTTTTGTGTGTTCTTATTTATTTAATTCCTTTAATTTTGGCTCCTCACTCTGCCTCTATCATAGTTCTGAAGCTTCTGCCTAAGAAATCAAATTGTTTATAGTTCCAGCTGTGAACTTGACCCAACAGGGGCTGCGCAGTGGCTGTTGCCTTGTAGTTAGAAGGTCCTGGGTTCGCTTCCCAGCCTGGGATCTTTCTGCATGGAGTTTGCATGTTCTCCCTGTGCATGTGTGGGTTCTCTCCGGGTACTCCGGCTTCCTCCCACAGTCCAAAAACATGACTGTTAGGTTGATTGGTCTGCCCAAATTGTCCTTAGGTGTGAGTGTGTGTGTGCATGGTTGTTTTTTCTGTGTGACTCTGTGTTGCCCTGCGATGGCCTGACTCTCTGTCCAGGGTGTACCCCGCCTGATTGCCCGTTGACCGCTGGAGATAGGCACCAGCCCCCCCCCCCCCCCCCCCCCCCCCCCCCCCCGACCCTGCGTGGACAAAGCGGGTTCACAGAATGGATGGATGGATGGAACTTGACCCAACATTCTCAACTTATCCTGTGGTATGTCACAAGTCATCAAGGCTGCAAAAGATGCAGGACTTGTTCCCCTTTGAATAAAGTTTATCTTTCCTGACTCATGAAATTACTTTATAATTGTATACATTTATATAATCATATTTTGTTGAATGGCTGCACAATATAGTTAAATCCTAAGAGATTAGTAATGTTGAATGCTTCACAGCAATGACTAATTAATCACAGTAATGTTTAATAAGATTTTACTTCACATTAAGATATAACTTCTCTAAGTGAGTGAGTGAAGGAGGGATGTCTGACGTATTTTGGTAACGCCCTTTAAACTTGTCAAATTCTAATTGGTGTAAATGTGTAAACAACAGTTTATAAAATAAAGTTCACTTCCTGAACTAACCAGTTCTAAGCCAGCATCCCAGTTTGGCCAATGGGGTAAGCAAAGCACAGGAAGCAATCCTTTCTCGACCCCAAGGCCAAAGCCTCTTTGCAACACTTGGCAAGGCAAGGCAGCTTTATTTGTATGGCTCCTTACAACGGTATAAAACCGACCAAAGTGCTTCACAGAAATGAAAAACATTAAAAACAATACACAACATAAAAACTAAAGCTGAAGAACTAACACTGAAAACACTAAAAAGTCTCTCATGCTGAGTTAAAAGCCTAATCATAAAAACAGGTTTTCAAAAGAGATTCAAAACCAGACGGTGAAAAGGCCGGCCTAATGCTTAACGGCAGAGCAGCCCAGTGTCTAGGGACCACTGCAGAGAAAGCCCCGTCTTCTCTGAGCTTGCATTTTGTTTTTGGGACTTCCAGGAGCATCCTATCAGCCGACCTCAGAGACCGTGCAGGGAAGTAAAAAACCAGTAGCTCAGGGAGTTAATCTGGAGCAAGGCCATGCAAAGATTACAAGCGGCATCAGATGCAACAACTCATCAGACATGGAACGTCTAACAGACCCCGGTAGCATCTTACGGCTGGTGATAGTTTAATTCAAAGGGAACTACGCCCTTTGAGATTCCAGGAGCTTGTCCATCCGGTGACGTCACCAACCTGGCTGCCTTTCCTCCGACCACCGAGAGCCTCAAACACGTGCATCGTAGATCTGCACAATGGCATCAGATGGTTTTCATGAATAATTGATAGCTTGCTAAACCAAACAGTCAGACTGATTTTACAACCCAGACGTCACACATTTCTGATACTTAATAAGGTTTTGCTACATAACATCTAAGCTTACATCCATCATCCCATTCATTGCCTCAATAACATTGTTAACCCTCCCACTGTCTTTATGGGTGACCCCGCGAGGAAAGTTGACCATTGAGCAGGAATGATGGTTTATCCCTTGAGGTCCACATGGCAGGGGTGAGGTGGTGCTCACTCCCAACATGAACCCAAAGGATAAACCATCAATCCTGCTCAATGGTCAACTTTCCTGGCGGGGTCACACCCATTAGGACAGTGGGAGGGTTAAAGCATCACTGTCATAATTTATCACGTATAACCATTAGTTTAGAAATAAACTATTAAGAAGAAACAATATTCTTGACTATCTATGAATTAACATGAAGTGTGTGTTTCCCTAGTAGTCCAAAGAACCTAAGTTCATATTAAATCAAATATTCAAAGACCAATAAGATTGATGTTTATATGGAATATCACATCTTATTGATCATCCAGTATAAGTAACCACTTCAATCACGTTACAAGGATAACAGAAAAGTTTCTGTTTAATCTATAATTAAACGACACAACACTTTTCAATAGGGCTGCGTGGTGGAGCAGTTGGTGGCAGCATTAGGTCTTCCTGCATGGCCATGCATGTGTGGGCGCCCTCCACCAGACCAAAAACAAGAATGTCAAAATATTTGTTTAAAGGTGAGGAGCACTGGAAAAACTTTTTCTAATGATTATTGTCTGATTATAACGGGTCACTCTGAGTTTTTCATGCAGGCTGAACATGAAAATAGTCTCCTACACCTATCTCCTGTGTTAGCTTCTGAATGAAAAAGAGGGTGAAATGCTAGGATTTGAAAATCTTTACATATCTACATCTCACTGTGAATTTGCATTCATTGCCTCATCCATCTTAGCACGTGTCCACCCACAGGAAGGCTTTTTATTTTTGCAGCGAGGAGAAACTGGAGTGTCTTGGGCCCAATTCCACTACTCGCACTTGCACACTTGTGCCCTTCACTTGTGCGTTCCCAGCCAGGGGTGCGAGTGCGTAGGGTGTCCTGATTCTTAAGTACGGAAGTTGACCACGCCCCCGTTGCACCCTCAATCTGCACTTCACCCAAGTCCGCAGCGATGCAGACCTCGGGCAAGGGAATCACCAACAAGTCATTGCTGCAGGAGAAAAGGCTCAAGTTCCTTTTCTGAAAATATGTATTTTCTAATGAAATTAGTTCATTTCAGGACAATTATTTGATGCTCTGAATGTTTTAAAGCAGCAATGAAGTTAAATTTATTTCAAATAATTGCTTTATTGTTTGTTTGAAAGTTGTTAATAAAGGCTTTTGAAAAAAGTTTCACAGCGACCAGCATCCCGGCATGCGTTGCAATCGATGACGCAATGCTCCCCGTCTCAATTCGGCAATTATTTGCACACTTGTGTACCACGCACTCAAACCCTACTGCGCACTTTCTCCAAGTGCACTTTGCTGAAGACTGCAGAGCGAGTACTGAGATTGGGCCTTGGTGATAGTGACTTTGCAGCATGGCTGAACCTGTTCTGTTGGCCAATCAGAAGCTGTGTGTGCATGTATTTAATAATAATAATGAGCAATCCTGCTGTTTTAAGCCCACCCCTCCACCAGCAAACTTCTGGATCTGAGAACAAGAGCATCATAGCTTTTTATGACTCATAAGGCATTGATTTACACTAGAGAACACTGCAAATGTATTGAACAAACGACTAAACCACACCTTTAATGCTACAGCTGCTGTAAGCCATTCATACGTGCGTGCTCAACTCCATAAAATCCTGCTGCAAACACTGAAGGATCATAGGCTCCACGAGAAGTCCTGTCTGCTCTGTTCCTTAACAGCCTCAGTGTCGTGTCTCCAGTCCAGGTGAACACCAAGTTGTTTATATTCTTGCACCTCTTCTCCTCATCTCCTTAGTTTGGTTTACTTTCGAGATGCCACATTTCTCTACCAGCTGGTCTAAAGTTCCTTGTCCCTCTCCGACAAACCCTGCAGAAGACTGCTAGACTTGTCCTGGTGGCCTGAGGTGTCTTGAGTGAAAGGTTTCAGAGGCTTTAACACAGCTCAGGGTTTCTTGTCCAGGTTATAATTGGTTCTTAACACAAAAAGACTAAATTCAGTATTTTCACATTCACATTGATACTCTGGGTATTCTTACTTTGGTCAGTTTAAACAAAACATTGTTTTTTTTTTTATTACTGACTTAAAAGTCCATTTAAATGATGATGACAAGCAAATATTTTTTCACATCTTCATTTTAATATTTTTGGTGCCATGAAGATGAAGTCTGAACATTTCTAGTTGATCTCTACAGTTTGCTCCTGGATGTAGACGATGTAGTGGTGTGTGTCTTCTCCCTGAGTGAGGACTGTCAGGGCCTCCAGGCCGCCTGCGTCCTCCACCACCATCAGCTGGTTACCGTCCAGACTCTCTTCTGTGTTCACCACCATCAGCTGATCACTACATTCACCAACTTCCTGCTCCTCAGCCACCTGCAACTTCAGCCACACATCATCATCAGTGTTGCTGTCAACCACGCCTCAGTTCCTGACAACAAAGTGATGTAATGCCCTTTACCTGTTGGACAACAGTCACAGTACCGGGAGCCATGGCAACCATGGAGGCAACTGCATCTTGGGTCTCCGAGCTGAGCTCAGAGATCTGTTGGGTATTTACTGAACACAAAGACGTGTTCACGTTTTAATTAAACCACCATATCATTGTGCACACAATACCAACAATAAACAGAAAAAGCTACACGCAGTTTAACACGCATTTATCTACTGTTGCTATGGTTACCGTTGTCCTCCAGGACGGCCACAGTTGCTTCTGTCAGCTGCTCTTCGTTCTCTACAGTTACATACTGGGCTTCTGTTTCCACAGCAACCTGCACAGGTAGATGTTCATTTCACCTGAACCAGCTTTGATTTTACAAAAAGTGCAATAAAAACACTGTTTACCTCCCATGTGCCTTGCACGGCTTTCTGATTGTGTCTGGTCTTCAGGTGACGGTTTAACTCCCACTTCGTTCCATAAACAAACTCACACTCAGGACACTTCCTACCACCTGAACACACACACAAGCTACATTGGGTTAAGCTGAACAAAAAACAGATATCTGATATAAATATTCAGTAGTAATACATAATAATGCCCGGTCCCTGAAAGTACCACAATACTTCCACCGGGGGGGGTATCCAGCATGTTTTAGTGGTTTCTCTGCTTCAACACACTAGATTCAGTGGCTGAATCACCTGTGCAGCAGCTCATCAGGCTCGGCAGAAGCCCGTTAATCACGTGCTGACTGAAATCAGATGTGCTGAAACAGAGTTACAACTAAAATGTGCTGGATGCCGGCCCTCCAGGCCCAGAACTGAATACCCCGGACTTACACTGTATTTACACCTGCAGGTACCAGGGTTCACAGTGTATTTAAACCAGAGATGTCCGACATTATCTACCAACCGTTAAGATCGGCCGTTATTGGCATTAAAATGTAAAATCAGAAATGATCAGTTTCTGGTTTTAAAGTCACAATGGCAAATTTGGAAAACAAAACATTTTTTATACCTGGAATTTCCCCCCTTTCAGGAATCATGCATGATTTTCTTTTGAAAAATCCATAAAAGTAATTGTCTATTCCTGTACTGTGAAATAATGTAGGCAAAACTCTTTATTTCCTTTCATGCTAAACCCGCCCGTCCCGTAGAGCCCCATGCAATCTGAACTGAACCCCGTTCAGCATTAACCGACAGCACTGGACATCCGCTCAGTACGACGGTCAATCACAGAGCGTGCACAGCTTTTGAGGACAGATCTAGACAGATGCAGAATAACTGTGTTTGCTGGCTAGGGGTGAATGTTCACAAACCATAGGTGTTGCTTTTTATCGTAAATACGGACGTGATAATGTGATGCATTTGTCAGCCACTATATGGTGGCGTTGGATAAAACATACTCCAGATTATAGCTTTAACAATTTTCTGACATAGTATAGCTATAAATATATCATGGAGATAATTTAATAACGGGGTCTTCTTGCATTTGTCTAAAACCAACCATTAGACCATCCGGTTGTTGGTCTCCTTGAACCGTCACACTACCCTGGGTCCTCCATTCATCAGACACTTGCGTATTTAGTAACAAAACACCAATGGTGTGAGAAGTTCTCCGTTTAATAATATGAGAGAAGGAGAAACAACCGGCTGCTACCACACCAACTTTAGGACTAACAACCAGAGTCCCAAAAAGTAAAACACCGTTTGAAGCAAAAAAAAAAAAAAAAAGACACATTGCCCATATTTCATTCCATCACAGTACAGGATACAGCTTTTAGGGATTTCTAGAGAAATCATAATTCCTGACAGAGAGAAACCTCTGGATTGTAGCTTTCAGTAGACATGATAGGAGATATGTGACGTTAGCTACCTGAAATTATTTAGTTTTCCTCTGGCGAAGGCACATATGGTTTCAATTTTTATCAGGATGGGAAATTAAAAGGTAGACAGACAATATCATTAAAAACTCAATATCAAACATCCCTAATGGCTGCCAAACACTCTACCCCGATGCAGTAAAATAGTCCTTGAGGGCCGCTATCCTGCATCTTTTTGTTGTTTCCCTGTTCCAGCACAGGAGAATCACTGGTGCAGCAGCTCATCGAGCTCTCCAGGCGCCAACTAATCGCCTGCTGATTGAAATCAGGCGTGATGAAGCGGGGAAAACACTAAAACATGTAGGAGAGTGGCTCTAGAGGACTGGAGTTTGACATCTGTGTTTAAAGAACGTGGTGGATCTGCAGAAGGAGAGGAGACTTCGCACCTTGCTGTTTCAGAGCATCTGCGTTTGGAAGTCCGGGTCCGGCGTTCTCATACATCTCATCAGGGTGCTTCATGTTGTAGTGTCGCTTCAGAGCACCAGCAAAGTTACAGGAGTAGTGGCAGTGAGTGCACCGAAATGGCTACACACACACACACACACACACACACACACACACACACACACACACACGTATATTACTATACTTATGGTGGACTGAATTAGTAACATCTGACCATCTGAACTTCTATTTAAATGGTAATTTCTTCTCTTGATTAAACAGGTTTTCTTGGAGCATGACGCGTGTGAACGCTAATTCCTACCTTAAATTTAGCGTGTTGCTCCATGTGTCTGAGCAAGAGAGGTTTAAACACTGACGTGAAGTGACACTCCGAACACTGAAACCTCTTTCCTGGACAAACACATAATAAGTACCTTTACATGCGACTACTTGTTTTGGACACTTCGTGCGGTATTCGGTGTACCTTCCTCTGTGTGGCTCAGCCTGTGGCTCTTCAGGGTGAATTTTGATTTGAACTTTTTCCCACACAGGTCGCACAGGTGATGTTTCTCCATGTTGTGCCGGTTCATGTGAGCTTTCAGGTTGCTCCGGCTGCGGCTGGAGTAGTCACACACACTGCAGACGAACGGCTTCAAACCTGCACGCACGTATAACACCAAGATCAAACAGCAGAGCTGCAGATTAGGAAACACAACTGTAAAGATGTTATTTGCGATGATAGGCAGGATTTTTCAAAAGAAAATACATATTATATTTATCACTGTTTTGGACAAGGATTCCATGGGATTTATTTGAAAATGTTATAAAGACGCTGTGTCCTCTCTCTGAGACCTCCACCAGGGTATCTGCAGGTTTAAGGGAGCCAAATTTAAGACTTTTTAAGACCTTTTTAAGGCCACTTTGACCAAATTTAAGCTATAATTTCCAGCTATTGCCTGGAACCGGTGCTAACCACGTCGCAAATGTGGGATTAGCCATCCAGTTATCATTAAACTTGCAATTCCCCATGGCGCAAGCGCCCACTAGCTTAACCAGCTAATGTGCTCATCTAAAAATAGCCCCCTTTCACATCCAACTGAATGTGTACGGTTTCGCTTACGCCAACGTCGTACACAACAAAAGCTGAACACTAACTAGACATTCATGAAAATTTTATAGAAATTAAAGAATCTTTTTTATTGGGTCTTTGTGGTCATTTAAGACCTTTGGAAACTGCATTTAAGGATTATTTGTAATTTTTAAGGATTTTTAAGACCTTAAATTTGGAAAAGCAAATTTAAGACTTTTTAAGGACCTGCGGATACCCTGTCCACACACTCCTGGTATCTGCGTGCAGGCTGCAGCATCTCAGCATGGGGACAGCTGGAGGGTGAGAGACTACATCAGTGGAAGGAGAACATGAGGCGTTAAAAACTAAACAAACAGCTGCACCAGCTAAGATGCGTTAGGAGTTTCAGACACTTTGCAGATGAGAACAAAAGGAGACAAAGCCACTTCTGTCAATAGTCATTAGGTGGACTTGGACAACTGTATTTGCAACTTAACCATCAGTTATTCTCTGCAGCATCTAAGTGTGTTTTCTCTCTGTGGAGGAAAGCCAGGAGGCTGGAACAGATGGAGGCTCAGCTCAGACACCGACTCAGAGCCGCGTCATCAGGGATGCTGCAGGCTTGAGCTGTGAGAGGTGCTTGTCTGTGTTTTAACAAAGTGTGAGACTGCACCTTGATGTGCCCAGATGTGCTGCTGAAAGTCACTGCTGTTCTTCAGGAAGTAGGAGTCACAGTGAGGACACTTCTCAGTACGCTGCACCATCGCTCCTTTACCCACGGGAACTTTATCTGTCAACAGGGTCCGCATAAACAGGAACATATTCAAACATACGCTTCCAACGGGCTGAGTTTAAAAAGGCGAGCAGTGGATTTGTGCACTTTGGTGGACAGAGGGATTAACGTCGACGTGTCCTTTACCTGGGTGGGATGTTTTCATGTGCTGCTTTAATCTGTGTTCTAGATAACTGCCGTGACAGACGGGACAGGTCACACGGCTCCTCTGTCAACAACAATCAGACAGTGACGTAAACACAAAAACTACCGTGAAACAGTCAACAGCAAAACTCAGATCTGTCAGAGAGATCACGTCAAACAATTCAGTCCAAGGATGTTTCTGAGGACGGATTAAACATACCTAAAGTATTTCCATCATAATATTAAAATAACTGCATATTTAAATGGATTTTACAGTAATCATTATTAAAGTGTCCTATGAAGTGTCCTTGGGTCTTCTACCTGGTCCTGGTGCGTCCTCGCGTGGGCCTGAAGTTTGTACTTGTCAGCGGTGGTGAATTTACAGCCGGGAGCCGAGCACGGCAGCAGCAGATCGCTGTGCTTCTGGATCTGGTGTCGCTTTAAGGAGCTCTTGGTGATGGAGGAGTAGCTGCACGTCAGACAGTGATACAGGTGCTCCTTGGTGTGTGTGCGCACATGGATATTAAAATGAACCTTGTACCAGAACAGCCTCCCTGCAGAGCAGAAACTAAACACAACATAAAGACACAAACAAATCAGTCCAACTAAGTGGGATCATCTCACCGCAGTAATGGCATTCCAGGTTTCCATAAACTTTTCTGAGTCTCTGGAAAGTCTCCATATCCAGTGGAGTCTTTTGGAGGGAAGAAAGCACCTGCTGGAACGCGCTCTGATGGGAAAGAGGATCGTGAACGTAGGAGTAACAGGACGCTAATGAAAACAATCGTTGTTTACCTTTTCTGAATTAGGAGTTTGAGCGTTTTCTCCCAGAGTACCTGAAGACGAAGGTGTGTCTCTGTTGATATCGGAGCGTGCTTTTCCTGGTGAAGGGGTGTGTGTGTTCTCCTGTGGTGGGATTTCAGAACCAGCCGCTGACAAAGACATTTGCGTGTTTCCTTTAAGTATTTCAGCAGCAGCAAAACTTTCCGTTGTTTCATTTAACTTCTCATCAGATGGTGTCTGACCACGCCTGTCCTCAAAACGTCTCTCAGCACCTTCGTTTCTTATTTCTTCTTTTTGTTCACTCCCTTTATCTATTTTCACACTTCCATCCCCGTCTCGCCCTCCGCCGTCACCGTCCATGTTCTCTTCCATCTCCTGGGCCTGCTCGCTCCCTCCTCCTCCTTTCTCAGGCGGACCCAGACAGTAGCTGATGTTGATGCAGTCGATGAAGGTCTGCTCTAGGTCAAGCTCGGGGTGAGACTGCCCCAGGTGACTCCTCAGCCTCAGTGAGCTGACCAGATTTGTGTCACACACGCAGCAGATGTACAGAAAGAGGTGCTTTCTGACGTGGGCGGCGAGAGCCGCCATCTTGGTGGCAGCGTGATCACAGAGCATGCAGGCGAAGGGGGGCTGAGGCAGGTGGACCAACATGTGGCGCTCCCGCTCCAGCTGATTCTTGAAGCGCCTGTTGCAGGTGGAGCAATGGTACAGGAGCTGCCTGAGGCCCTGGCGAGTCTTCAACCTGGATGAAACGAACAAAATGACACGTGTCAGGGTTGGATCTCAGAAATGACTCGCGTCTAATCTGACTTATAAAATCCCATCGCCAACCTGGTCACTGAGTCATGTTGCTATGGAGACAATAAGTGTGCTGTGAGCCCATTTTTACACATTAAACTGCACCACTAAAAGTGCACAGTTCACAGAAAACCATCAACGTGTGGCCAAGACACTAAAATCAACTTGAAAAAGCCTAAGAGAGGCAACTCACAGATGGCTGAACTCCTTCATGGTGTCAGCTTTTATATCTTAGACAATTAGGTGTCAATGCTAAAGACCAATGCTGAAAAGCATCCACTGGTAGAAAAGCGAGGGGCCAGGTGGCATTGTCAGAACCGCAAAACAATGATCTTCAATAAGGGAAGATGTCTTCATGTTCTGGAGCTCTTGACTAAAGGACCAGAACCAACCCTTAAAAGGCTCAAGCACGCTCCACCTCACACATCTGACTCAAACGTGACATTACTGAGCAAACCCGAACATTAAAAGCACATTTGATCCCAACTGTGTTCCTCTGACAGTCGGTCTGTGAGAACCCTTCTGCAGAGTCGGACCTCAGCTGCTGGTAGTTCTGGTTCACAGCCGAGTTGCTCAGGTTGTGCTGTTTCTCCATGTGTTTCAGTAGGTTCTTCACGTCGGCGTACTTTTTCTCACAGAAGCTGCAGGGCTGCTTTATCTTCAGATGGACTCGCTCAACGTGAACCTGAGAGGCCAGAGGAGCGTCACGTTCCATTTCATTTAATCAGAAACACTTGAGGTGTAATGACAGGAGACTGTGTAAATAAAAAAAACTCACTATAGCGCTTTGTGTTAATGTAAAAACAACAGAGAAGATTTTAGAGCACCTTCAGGTGTCCAGGGCTGAGACAGCTGAAGGGACAGTGCTCACAGCTGAACTTCTCTCCTGTGTGCTTCCTCAGGTGAACAATCAGGTTGGCTTTAATTAAAAACAGTAGAAAAATCACCTCCACGTTTTATTTTAAAGGTTCATCGTTCATCCCGAGCTAGGACTTACCCTTGATGGCTGAAGCGTAGTCACAGTGCGGACACTGAAAGGGTTTTTCCTGAGTGTGCGTCCGCAGGTGGGCCACCAGCGAGTGTCTGAACTTAAAGATCTTCTGACAGAACTCACAGGCAAAGACCTTCAGCTGACTCTGAGGGAAACTACTGGACAGGAGGGGACGGCATTACTAGAACCAAATGACCAACTTTACTGCTGTAATAAAGTGAATTCACTTGGTAACTGGATCCGTGCTGGACAGAAGGACTAATGCTAACACAAAAAAAGCTACATCAGAAAAGCTAAACTTGACTTGCAAAGATAAAATATACACAGGGTTCATGTAGTACCTGGTGGAGTTCTGCTTGATAGAATATTCCTGAAACCCTTTGGTGGTTGCTGCTGCTGTAGGGTTTAGATTAGAGCTAGGAGCAGAGAAAAGGTGGAAACAACTTCACACGGACACAAAAACAAAGCTTATTACAATATTAATCTTATTATATGAATGATTTTTCTACCTTGGCTCCTGGTCTGTTGTGTCTTTTTCACAGGCAGGATCTCCATTTCCACTGTTCTAAACAACAAAAAACATAAAAGAGCAATTCACCCTCAAATCACCGTTTTGCTTATATCTGTATGCTTGAGTGCCTAATAGTCATTAATTTGGCATTTTAGTGGATGTCATTCAGCCTAAAACTGTTATTGTGGCGCCCTCTTCAGGTGAAAACTGCATTACATTACATTTGGATCTGCTAATGGAATCAGCTAAAACGATAAACCATGAAGTTATCGGTGCACCGCTACGTCAGCTATAACACGGGTGTCGTTTTCACTGCTATGCAGATGATCCCCAGGTATACGTGCCTTTTAAGAAGGGCCACAGTCACGCTCTGCACTCTGCAGTCTCTGTTAGACTGTCTTGTTGAGGTTAGGCAATGGATGTTCTCCATCTTCCTTCATTTTAATGACAAAAAGATGGAGGCTGTAGTTTTTGGGTGGGTGCAGTGGTCTTCGGTTAGTTCGCCCCATTCTTGATACTGAGTGTGACTTCTCAGGGTGTTGTGCTGGACGGGGATCTTGGCTTGGACAGGCAGGTCAGTACAGTGACCAAATCTAGTTTTTATCAATTAAGAAGGATCGCCAAAGTAAAGACCTTGCTGTCAAAAAAGGATTTTGAAAAAGTAATTCATGCTTTTATTACATTAAGGCTTGATTAGTGTAATTCTTTGTACCTCGGCGTTTCACAATCCCGCCTCTCGCGTCTTCAGTTGGTGCAGAATGCTGCTGCACGGCTGCTCACTGGGACGAAAAAGATGGAGCACGTTACTCCTGTGTTGGGCCCACTGCACTGGCTGCCTGTTTGTTTTAGAATCCAGTACAAGGTGCTTTTATGGGCTTTTAAATCTTTGCATGGCCTTGCTCCAGATTACCTCTCTGAGCTACATGGCCGGCTGATAGAGGACGCTCTTGGACGTCCCAAAAACAAGACGCAAGCTCAGAGGTGACAGGGCTCTCTCTGCAGCGGCCCCTAGGCTCTGGAATGTGCTGCCTCTGAGCGTTAGGTCGGCCTCTTCACGGTCTGGTTTTAAATCTCTTTTGAAAACCTATTTTATAATTTGGCTTTTAACTCAGCATGAGAGTCTTTTTTGTCTTTTTAGTGTTAGCTCTTCAGCTTTAGTTTTATGCATGTTTATGTTGTGTATTGTTTTTTAATGTTTTCATTTCTGTGAAGCACTTTGGTCAGTTTGATGCTGTTGTAAGGCGCTATAGCGGCTCAAAAACATCTCTCCCTTTCCTCTGATGAAGCAGGTGGAGATAACTCCACCTCAAAGGAAGGAGATTGTCTGAACCACAGCCTGCTGTTTTTGAGCTTACCTGATGTTGAGCTGGATCCGCTGAAGCTAACTCGTTCTCAACTGGAACCATTTTACAAACACCTGCTAAATTTAAAGCAACACATTTTATATTTTTCATCAGCTTTTGGGGAACATTTAAATAAAACTCACAAAGACGTATTTTAAACTAACCAGGAAGTTTTTTATCTTCAGCCAGAATGACACTGATGACTGTTTTTTTCTGGCTTGCCATTGGACCTCCTTTGTTGAAGACTTGACTTCTGTTGCCTCTTGAGCAATTAAAGCTGTCCATGTCTACATGTGGAAAAAGTTGTTGTTAGAACTACTTATAACACACAAATCCCAATTTTTTAACTTGCCTTTCTCTGGTCTTGTGGAGTCGTTTTGCACATGGCTCAGATTTACTCCGTTAGAGTCCAGATCTCCTCCGCTACAGACGCTCCCTGAAAATGACCACGTGTTAATCAGAACTACCTAAACTTCTAACTGGCAAGAACACATTTTGTTTTTTGTGAATTTCCCGATCGTTTCTGTGCACCAAGAAACATCTGATAATGTTCAGTTATCGTAAGAATTTGTTTTCTAACACACTTCTTTTGTTGATCTCCAGGTCCTGATCTTTGGAAGCTTCTGAAGGACACATTGGGACTTTTGGAGTTTTTGTGAAAATGTTCATATGTCTTTTCTCACCATTTTCTATGAAATCACTTTCTTCTCTCAAGCAGATGTGTTTGAGGATCTGTCGTCTGTTTCCAAACGAGCGATGGCAACGCTGGCACTCCAGCCCATCTAGGTTTTCATCTAAACATAGGAAAACAAAACATGAACAGAATGCATCCCTTAAATAAATACACCCTCTAAGTTCTGAGTACAATAGACGACAATCAGCTGAAGGCAGATCTTCATCTATGAAATTAAAGCTGTTTAATGAAATGTTAACATCTAATAGCAGATTTTACAAAGGCAGTGGGACAACCATTAAAATGTAAGCTGTGCTACTGTACCTTCGAGAGAAATAGCATCAAGGTCTCCTTTTACTTCAGAATGAGCGGTGGCGGCTGTTCCCTCTGTCAAGTTCACTCTATTCTTCTTTACGGAGCCTTTTGGTCGTCCTCGTTTTCTCTTCACTGGATTTTCTGAGAAGCCGTAAATAAAACTGTTTAAATATGGCATGCTAACAAATGTGATTTCTTTTCTTAATTTCATTAAATGAAAATAAAAAAAACTGCTATTTAATGACGTATTAAACAACTCCACACAAATCCAGTGCTGCTATAACATGGGAGCACATCTACTGTGTCTTAATTGGATACTAAATTAAAGGTTTTGAGGTCAATTGTGAAATGCATAGATGTGCAAATATGACTCTTTCTGTGTATCATTGCAACATCCAGGTACTTTACCAGGCAGTTTCTCAGCAGCCTCTGCAGGAAGTGGCTGCAATGCAATTATGATTTTTTCTGGAGACGTTTGCTGAGGATGCAGTTGGGAGCAGTGGGCCAGCAGCTGGGAGCGACTGGGAGAAAACAGGTTGCACAGCCGACACATGAACACAGAACCAGCTGAAAAGACCGGACACAAATAAAGCCATTTAATGCAAAATAATAATAATAATAATAATAATTAGACACCACAAAACCACTTTCTGTCAAGTTTGTCCTCGATATTTAGAAATAAAATGCACAATTTTATAATCGGCGTATAAAAGAAAACACAATATAAAGATTCTTAGTATCTGTGCATGAAGGTATTTTGATACATAAGTGGAGTTTGAATTTGAGCCCCATATACAATGAGGACAAGAACAACACATTCGTGTTAAAAGTGGCTAAAACTCGTACCTGTTTGTTCTCCATCCATTCTCTCCAACTTATAAATAAAACAAGCCACAGAAGATTTTACCGATTACTCAACACGAGTAACGCAGTATAAAGCTATAAGTATAATAAACCAGTGTATATTTGTCGAATTTCACTTGACGAAGACTCAGTTCTGTCGAATCTGCGACGCGAGTTTACTTAGCCACAGGAAGTTGCAAAAATTAGCATTTCCACAGCGCCGCCTAACGACGGGAGGAGGAAACCACAACTTTTAACGCAACAATATCCTAAAATATTGTTTTAAAATTTTTATATGTGGATTTTGGTATCAAACAGAAATGTTCCTCAATAGAGAATGGTGAAAATGGAATGAAAAGCTATTAAAATTCAAGAATGTTGATAAAACTTTTATTAAACAATTGGAAATGTACATTATTTTACTTACATAAACAGCTTTTTTTCTTTTTCTTTACATAAACATTTCAGCTCAGACCATTTATCAACAGTATCTGAGCACTATCGGCTACACACAAAGGAACAAACACACGGAAACTCACACTAATCCTCTTCAATCCTTACTCCATTTTTACATTTATGTCACAGGTTTGTTTTCAAACTTTTGTTTATGATAAACTGAAGAAAACATTCAGAGAGGATTTTGATGTGCAAACTACTTAAACATTAAAAGTGCATGCCCTATTTTCAGCAAAATAAATTGTGTCAGAAGGAAATGTGCACATGCATCATTCAGAAAAAAACAGAAGTGAAATCAGCTTCACCAAGATATTTTTGAATAAGCTTTATAATGCTTCACATACCTCAGAGTAAAATTAGTCTCAGTTCAAAACTGATTCAACAGTTTATCTTTTTATGCCAATATGTTAAACTTTACCCTCGTGTTGTTGGTTTCGACCGAATGATTGTTGGTATTTCACCTGCTGGAGTTGATTTTGTTCCACACTGATGTACCGCCCCAGGTACATTTGTTGTGCAAACCGTCTACTTCACAACTTGACAGTTTAAACTCAATGGAGTCGACACAAATATACACTCTCTGGTGTTAATTTAACACCAATCTGAAGAAGGCATTTTCACTTTTCGTTTTAAGGTCATTTTAGTTTTGAGCTGTGAAAGAGAATTGATGGCAATAAATTATCTGAAAGCAGACCTGCAACACGGTTTGAGAGAGGGAGTGAGTGAGTGAGTGAGTGAGTGAGTGAGTGAAGTTTTAATGTATTATTGTTATTATTTTAATGCTCTGTTAGAGCTGCCTGTAAGCAGCAACATCTGATTTTACATCTCATTCTCAGACCATTTCCGCCCTTTTCTCTGCCTTTCTTCATGCATTTATTATGCAAAAAACAACCATTAACAGACAAAAACAGCCCCCAAGAGAAAAAGAGAAATGAGCTCAGATTAGTTTTCAGTAACAACGGGTTGGCAGGTGAGGAGATGGCGTTTTTGTGTTTCAGCCGGTTTGTGCGATGGGATTCCTGAGACTTTTTTGGGGTGAAACCCGTCTGAATGGGTGTGTTTTCACATGGTGCAGCACTTGTTCTTGAATGTGTGAGAGTCTTTGAATCGGAGTCTCTGCTTTGAGCGATATTTCTCCAAGTAGGTGAGCTGTTTACTGTTGAAGGCTCCACGTCTTTTCCTGAAACGCACAAACAAGCATTAGATGGTGGAAACCAGTGTCGTCCCACGAATCCTGAAATTCAACTCCTTTTATTGCATCACTGGACAATTAACTAGTACCCTTTTGGTACTTTGATCAGCACATAAGAAAGAAACTCTTCTTTAGGGAGCCTGCATCACGCCCACCTGGACCATGGGTCCCCCAATGCCTAAGAAAATGAATGGGAGTCCATGGCCAATAAAAGTTTTCTGTTCCCCTTGTTCACCATGGATTTCACATATGATGACCGTGAATTTTAAACACATTTTGATGCCAAGTACTTATGTTAGATGGGCAGCAAGTTACTTTAGGAGTTGTGTGAAGACATCTCAACTCATCTCAACAAATCAACATCATCAGATCAGACAGAAGAAGAAGACGAACAAAAACAAGAAAAATGGCTCCTTCTTCCAGGACAACAGGAGCATTAAACATGGACAAAACCACTATAGACGTGGCAGCTACGCTGGGGGAGGATAATGTCATATATGCGACGACTGATTTGTTGTTGTTTCAGCTTTTTACAAGCTAATACATCTCACAGACATAGTTGAAACACACATAATTATCATTTAAATTTAAGAGGAACTTGCATTTCTTGGTTCTTTTTGAACATCGTGTGTTTAAAGAGAACCAAGAAATGCAAGATGAAACAGAATAAATGTACAGAAGAACTTTAAGAGGAAGTTTGATAAATGTGGTTGGTTGAAAGACGTTGGTTTCTCATGGACTTGAGAAGCTCTGATGTGTTGCTTTAAATTAGCAGTGAACACACATATTACACGTATGTTGTTTTTCTTGACCCACATGATCCCATAAGCCTTCTCCCTGCTTGTTCAGGATGCAGAAGACGCATTCGGCTGGTTTGCTTTTTATTGAGCAAATCTGAATAACAAGCATCTTATTGAATTTGTTTGATAATTTATTAAATCTAATTTTATTGTAACCCAGAAGCTAGAACCTTAATGAGGTATTAACTAATTGGCTTACTAATATGATCCATCCTCAATTTAGATAAAATATAAAATATAAATTTAGGAAATTAACAATACTAATTAATAGATATCTAATTAACTAATAGATAATTTCATAATGAATTATTGGAAGGGTGAATAACTAAAATAACGAGTTTAATATTAAACATCGGTTAAAACAAGAATCTTGAACATCACTAACAGAAACAGAAGAGGAAAGCTGTATACTATTGGTCCAGGTGGGAATCTGAAATTTCATTGGCTGAGAGAAATAAGTCCCGCCTCCGCGAAATAAAACCGTGCGACGCAGCTGAGCGAGAGGAGAGACAAACGGCTGTGCAGCACGCAGATACAGAAAGCAAAGACTGAGCGGTTAGAGAGAGAGAGAGAGAGAAAAAAAAAACAACGGTCGAGGCCGTGAAGAACCCTGATTTGGGTGCCGCATAGATAGAGGGAGAGGCGGACTTGACTCCTTCTAATAAGAGCTAGGAACTTGGAACCAACGCGGTGAGTAAAGAAAAAAGAAGAGAAAAAGCTAACGATGCAACTTAAAAAAAAAAAGGAAACTTAAATAGCTTATCAAATTAATTCCATTCTTATAGATTTGTGTGGAGACGACAGAGTGAACCAATCCTCTGTAGGAGGGAACCGTTGGAGCGCGTTGGTGAGTGAATGAGATTAAATTCAGTAAATTATTAAATTCAAAAAGCTAATTACAGCAACCGAGGTGACAGCAGTGGGCTGCTAGACGTTAGATCCCAGGAGTTAACATCTCAAACTACCAGTTAACGGTGGTAGGGCATATAGGAGTTAACGGCTCAAACCGCCAGTTAACGGCGGTAGGGCATATGGGATTCCCAGGAGTTAACGGCTCAAACCGCCAGTTAATGGCGGTACGGCCTAGATGTACAAGGTCCTCAGGGGCGTTATAGCTAACGCCATAGAATTAGCCATGCGTCCCTTAACCAAACATTTAATAATAAAAAAATAGATAAATAAAAATAAATAAAAGCTAACTGATTAGGGAGGAATTATTTTACAAAGGTGGACCTAAGGACCAGAATTTATATTTTGTTGAATTTTGTTATAGAACATTTTATTTATTTATTTATTTATTTATTTATTTATTTATTGTGTTACAGATATACAAGGTGTCACAATGCTGTATAGAAACACAACTAAATGTATCCTTGTTGTCATGAATGTATTTCTTGTCGAATAGTGTAGAGTAATAGAATCTAACTGAGCCTATTGAGCTGAACAATTGTTGTCATATGTAATTATATTTCCAGAGCTACTGAGAATTATTTTAATAGACAATCAAATTGATGTTATGTTAGTTGAACTGTGAACCCAAACATGATTGGCTATGCCAATAGAGTGAAGCATTTGTTTAAGTCTGTAAGACTTTATGCTGTGATGTGACGAGAAGGGTCGATGCCAACTCGCTAACAGTCCTGTTGTTTACAGGCTGGGTTTTTTTTTTTCCTTGGGTTTGATCCCGACTCCTATGATCACTCACTTGGAACGAGAACTGGATTTCTTCCTGACGAGGGAGATGGCGAGCCTTAACCACTGAACGAACCAGGACATCTCAAGTAACTGAAGAGCAGACTGCTCTCTTCTGTGAACAATCTCAACGGTGCGGTAGGAAAAAATCGCACCACCGGACTCTGACTTTCACCCCAAGCGTGGGGATTTGACTTGACGCCGGCTGACTTGTGACTCATATGATCAAATCTCATACCGACCATTTTACTATTGTCGATTGTTTTCATCTGTTTTTGTGTGTTATCTTTATGTGTTATATTTCCCATTATTATTAAAATTTAGTATATAAACCGTTTCATGCTATACCCGTGACTCCAGTCATTCTTAAACAACCTCCAATTCTCCCCGAACCTAATTATTGGCCCATTTGTTTATTTTTTCTTTTAATTATCTTATTGTATCCTGTAATCCGGTTACATAAAACTTGGCGAGCCAGCCAGGAGAATTGTAGAGTTGTTACCTTAGCTAACCATTGACTGACATCATAAGAGTGCCTGGAGGTCACAGTGGTTTGCCATTTTGGCATTATTGGTACTTTTGAGTGTTTTAAAATGGAAGTTGTGAAAACAGAAAAGGTCAAAGTTTCAAATGCTGTTTTAATCAGTGGGTTAACTGATACAGACCTTGATAACGAAGTCTTTGGGTTTATGGAAGGATTCGGACCAGTTAACAGGCGCATTAAGTTACCAAACTGTGATCAGATTATTGTGGAGTTTCAACATGAAGCCACTGTTAAGGAATTAAAGAAACAATGTTTACCCTATGACAAACCTTGTACTAGGAACCCAGATGTTTTCTTCCATATTCAAGACCTAGCCAGCGCGTACAGTCTAGAAACTAGCACATCTGCCACTGATGCCTATCTGTCAGAGCTCAGGGACATAGCTGCGCGTAGCAATCAATCATTTAAAGACCTTCTAATGGAGGAACTGGCAAAAATTGGGGAATCTTTAGGAAGGGATACCCATGCATCTGAACCAGTCACTGAACCAGAGCCAATGCTCCATAGTGACCAAGTTACATATTCCCTGCCTTTAACACCAGAAGTTAACTATATGAACAACTCAAAGGACAATTGTCCACCTACAGAGACTGGAAAACAAAACCCTTGCATTCCACCAAATCTTTTAAACACACCTGAGGTTCAGCGAGTTATTGTGGAACACATTGTTAAAAGCAGTGAGGTTATCCCTCCGCCTACTTCACAATACAGACTAAAACCGTTCTCAGGGCGAGTTCCACACCCTTCTTTTGAAACTGACTATGATACTTGGCGTAGTAGTGTAGTGTTATGCATAAATGATCCTTCACTCACCAAGTCCCAAATTGTACGAAGAATCGTGGAGAGTCTGTCAGCCCCAGCAGCGAGCATCGTTAAAGCTCTTAGTCCAAAATCCGACCCGGAAACGTACCTTGAACATCTCGATTCAGCTTACGCAGCTGTCGAAGACGGCGACGAGCTCTTTGCTCGCTTCTTAAACACAAACCAGGACAGTGGTGAAAAACCTTCCGATTACTTTCAGAGGTTATACACCTTGTTAAACCTAGTTATTCAGAGGAATGGAATTTCCTCCAGTGACGCCGACCAGCAGCTGCTCAAGCAGTTTTGCAGAGGCTGTTGGGACAGCTCGCTGATTTCAAACCTGCAACTCGAACAAAAGAAAGACAACCCGCCTCATTTTACAGCACTTCTCCTCAAACTGCGCACTGAAGAAGACAAACAGGCTACTAAAGCAGCACGCATGAAACAACACTTAGGGGCACAACGAACTAGAGTGTATTCAAATGTGCAAACAACATGCTCTCAGAGTAAAAACACTTGTGAACTGGAAATAGATGATAACTGTGATGACTTACGCAAACAAATCGCTGAGCTCAGGAGCCAAATTGCACAGCTTAAGGTTAACAACACAGATAAAAAGGCAAAGAAAACTCAAAAAGAGTCAAAACCCCGTGTGGGGACTAAAATTCCAGATGAGCCCAAACAGATTCAGCAGATAACAGCAGTGGTGCCTAGACCAAAGCCTGGATACTGTTTTAAGTGCGGAGAAGATGGGCACATAGCTTCTAGCTGTAGCAACGAGCCAAATCCAGCACTAGTTGCAACTAAAAGACTTGCTCTTAGACAGAAGCAGCGCGAGTGGGAGATGTCAAAGCCAATTGCTCAGTCTCCTCCTTTAAACCGGTAGAAGCTCCTATCGTGGGACAGATAGGTGCTAAAGTAGAACCAAGTCCCTCTAAGGAAAGGACAGAGAGACTTTTTTGCAAGCCAGTTCATGCTCATTCAGTGCCAAAACTTCCCAAAAGATTAGTGGGTGGGCGATGCACAGCTACAGTCTCAGTTAACAGTGTTGAATGTAATTGTTTACTGGATTCAGGGTCCCAGGTAACCACCATTGCCAATTCTTTTTACCAAGAACACTTACCTGACCTCTCAATTAAACCCATCAGTAATCTGTTAGAAGTCGAGGGCGCAAACGGTCAAGCAGTTCCTTATTTAGGATACATAGAGATAAGTGTCACATTTCCAAAAGAGCTCGATCAGTCTGGACTTGAGTTACCTACCCTTGCGTTAGTGGTTCCGGATATAAGCTCAAACTCTGATACACCACTACTCATTGGCACAAACACACTCGATCCTTTGTATGAGCAATTGTCTGCCAATAACTTACCTGATTCCAAGGCACTCTCTTATGGGTACCAACACGTGCTAAAAGCCTTAGCAGTCAGAAAAAAACAAAGCAAAGATGGACGAGTTGGTGTGGTGAAGCTTCGAGGGAGAACCCAAGAAGTTCTCCCTGCAAATAAAAAACTGTTACTAGAAGGGTTTATGCAACCCAGCCAAAACAAGCATGAGCCTTATGCACTCATTGAACAACCCACCAATGGTTCTCTACCAGGGGGTATAATTGTAGACTGTTGCCTCATTTCCTTACCTTCACATGGTCCATACAAAGTACCTGTTGTACTAAGAAACGAAACTAACCATGACATCACATTACCCACTAACTGTGTGATCGCTGAGTTAGTTAAAGCCGATCGTGTTATGCCATATCCAGAACCTGACAAAAGTGATCAGAAAGTACTTGCGGCGTGTAGTTCGCAGCAACAGACTTCACCTTCAAACCCTCCTCTCAGTTTTGACTTCGGTACTTCGCCCTTGTCCGAAGAATGGAAAGGGAGGATCACCAACAAACTTAACACTTACTCCGATGTGTTTTCGCACCACGATCTTGATTTTGGTCATACACAACAGATAAGACATCACATCAACTTAAAAGACGAGACCCCATTCAAACAGAAATCTCGGCCGATCCATCCACATGATTATGAAGCTGTGAGAAAACATTTGGAAGCCCTCTTGGAAACCGGTATAATAAGAGAGTCGGAGTCTCCATTTGCCTCACCAATAGTGGTAGTTCGGAAAAAGAATGGTGAGGTACGTCTATGTATAGACTATAGAAAGCTTAATCTGCAAACCATTCGCGACGCATATGCCCTGCCTAACTTGGAGGAGTCCTTTTCTGCTCTCGCTGGATCACAGTGGTTTTCTGTGATGGACCTCAAGTCAGGTTACTATCAAATAGAGATGTGTGAAAAGGATAAACCTAAAACTGCTTTTGTTTGCCCGTTTGGGTTTTATGAATTTAACCGTATGCCACAAGGAATAACAAATGCTCCAAGCACTTTCCAACGGGTTATGGAAAAGTGTATGAAGGACATTAATCTGAAGGAAGTGTTAGTTTTCCTAGACGACTTGATCGTCTTTTCCAACTCCTTGGAAGAACACGAAACCAGACTTTCTCACGTTCTTGAACGGCTTAGAGAATACGGACTCAAGCTATCACCAGATAAGTGTCGTTTTTTCCAGACATCTGTGCGTTATCTTGGACATATAGTATCTCGAGATGGCATAAAAACCGATCCAGATAAGGTGGAAGCACTCAAAACATGGCCGAAGCCTCAGACTTTGAAGGAACTCCAATCTTTCTTAGGATTTACCGGTTATTACCGACGCTTCGTTAAAGATTACTCAAATATTGTCAAGCCACTAACATCTCTCACGGCTGGTTATCCACCCAAACGGAAAAACTTTAAAACACCACCATGTAGATCAAAGTACTTGAACCCCAAAGAACCCTTTGGGAATCGTTGGAGCCAAGACTGTGAGAAGTCCTTTCAAACTATTATTGAAAAACTTACCACTTCGCCAGTTCTTGGCTACGCTGACGCAAAACTCCCATATCTAGTACACACAGATGCTAGTACGACCGGACTCGGTGCAGCGCTATACCAAGTGCAAAACGGTGTCACACAGGTAATCGCTTATGCAAGTCGCGGTTTAAGCTCTAGTGAAACTAGGTACCCTGCGCACAAGTTGGAGTTTCTAGCCTTAAAGTGGGCCATAACAGATAAGTTTCATGACTATTTGTATGGGAACACATTCACTGTCATTACTGATAATAATCCGTTAACTTACCTCTTAACAACGGCAAAACTCGATGCAACGAGCTATCGTTGGCTAGCTGTGTTGTCCACCTATAATTTTGACATCAGATACCGTGCAGGTACACAGAACGTTGACGCGGATGGCCTGTCTAGGAGGCTGCATGATAAACCTGAAGACAACTCAAAATTCACTGAGGAATGCCAACGACTAGATGAGTTCCGATCTCATCTTTTATCCTCTGTCAAAGAAGTCGAGCTTCAACTTCAAGCCGAAGCAGTGAAGGCAACATGCCAAAAGCACATGGTCTTGGATGAGACTGATTCTCCTTGTGGTTTAGTTCAGTCACTTGCCATGTCTGCAGCGGCCATTCCAGACCTATTCCAGTTGGAAGACAATAGTGACAGTTTCTTTGCTGTGCCCAAGTATAACCATGCTGACCTTGTCTCCTTGCAGAGGAAAGATCCAACCATTGGCCGAGTCATTCAGCTGCTTATGACTGACAATAAACCGCCAACTGATACTATTGCAGAACCCCCGGTGGTTCTTAACCTTTTGAGAGAGTGGAAACGGTTTGAGTTTCAAAATGATTTACTGTACCGGAGACGCCAATTAGGACCAGAGACATCATTGCAGTTAGTCTTGCCTGATTCATTACGTTCAACAGTCATGCAAAGCCTACATGATGATATGGGGCATCTTGGGGTTGAACGTACGACAGATCTCATTCGGTCCCGTTTTTACTGGCCAAGAATGGCTAGTGATATCGAAATCAAAGTTAAAACTTGCGAAAGATGTATCCGTCGGAAGGCCCTCCCTGACAAAGCTGCTCCAATGGTGAGTATTACCACCACCAGACCTATGGAGTTAGTTTGCATGGATTTTCTCTCCATAGAACCAGACAGTAAGAACACTAAAGATGTCTTAGTGATTACAGACCA
The DNA here is from genome assembly GCF_043380555.1 of Nothobranchius furzeri. Taxonomy (NCBI): domain Eukaryota; kingdom Metazoa; phylum Chordata; class Actinopteri; order Cyprinodontiformes; family Nothobranchiidae; genus Nothobranchius; species Nothobranchius furzeri. The sequence continues at coordinate 41,287,251 of NC_091745.1, read as the reverse complement.
TTTTACAAAGTATGCAGTGTCCATCCCAACCAAAGATCAGAAAGCCACCACCGTCGCGAAGAACCTGTGGGAACATTTTTTAGTCCACTACGGGTTTCCTGAGCGTCTTCATAGTGATCAGGGACGGGATTTCGAATCACGTACAATCAAGGAACTTTGTTCTTTACTTGGTATCCGTAAAGTCAGAACGAGCCCTTATCACCCTCGTGGCAACCCCGTTGAACGGTACAATCGTACATTACTCAGCATGTTGGGAACTTTACAAGCCACTGAGAAACATCACTGGCGCGATTTTGTAAAACCACTTACTCACTCGTACAATTGTACAAAAAATGACGTGACGGGATACTCTCCCTACGAGCTAATGTTCGGTAGGCAGCCTCGGTTGCCTATAGATATTGCCTTTGGGTTACCGCATTTGAACAAGCCCTCTATAACTCATTCTCAGTATGTTAAAGAACTGAAGAGTCATCTGGAACAGAGTTATGACATTGTCATAAAAAACTCTCAAAAAACAGCGAGGAAGAACAAAGAACGGTTCGACAGAAACATTCGTGAGTCCACACTAGGTGTGGGAGATCGTGTTTTAGTCCGAAATCTTCGCTTAAGAGAAAAGCATAAATTAGCAGACAAATGGGAGCAAACAGTGTATATAGTTCTCAAACAGATGGAAAACTTGCCAGTATACACTGTAAAACCAGAGAACGGAGAAGGACCCAACAGAACACTCCACAGAGATCTTTTACTGCCTTGTGGTTTTCTCTCTTCATTAGAAAATGAAACAGAACGCGTTACGAAACCTAGCAGACCTCATACAAGACAGAGTTCAGCCTTAGAACCTGACCCAGATGAGCCACTTGACGAAGAGGTAGATGAGTTTTATTACTCTGATCTTCCACAAGTGCTAAACCGACCATCCTATCAAATAGCGGTCACCTTGCCAAATAGGGAACTCATAGCAGATTCAGGACCGGTAAATAATATTCAACAACAAAACACACTATCCTTACACACAGGGGATCGCAAGGAACCAACCTTAGCTGGTAATGAAAATGCTGAATTGTCCTTACTTGACAAAGGCATCAACACCGAAACATTCTTACCTGACAGAATGAGTGAAACTGCGACATTCTTACCTGAAAGAGTGAAAGAAGCAGCAACATACTTACCTGAAAAAACGAAAAAAAACGAAGTATACTTACCTGACGTAGAAACGGGGGATGAAACTAACACAAACCTACCTCAATTGGATGGTGTCCTAAAGTCGCAGCAACGTGATGTAAGTTTTGAACCCATCATACACGATCAGACACATACATCTGAAAAGACCAAAGTCTTAGAGAATAGCTCATCAGCTCTGTCGGAAACAGAGAGCTCACTTCGTCCTGTCTCAGTTGAGAATCAAACCGAAACGGATGAGCATGATACTGTGCAACCAGAGATGTATGTCAGGAGATCTGAACGAAGTAGTCAGCCTCCTCAAAGACTAACTTACTCTCAATTGGGCAATCCACTAGTGACCGTAGTTAGGTCCCTTTTCCAAGGACTTAATAAAGCTTTTATTGACTCTCTTACTCAAGAAGTTGTGTACCCCGTAGAAACAATGCACAGGGACGTGCATGATATTTAATGGGGGAGGATGTAACCCAGAAGCTAGAACCTTAATGAGGTATTAACTAATTGGCTTACTAATATGATCCATCCTCAATTTAGATAAAATATAAAATATAAATTAAGGAAATTAACAATACTAATTAATAGATATCTAATTAACTAATAGATAATTTCATAATGAATTATTGGAAGGGTGAATAACTAAAATAACGAGTTTAATATTAAACATCGGTTAAAACAAGAATCTTGAACATCACTAACAGAAACAGAAGAGGAAAGCTGTATACTATTGGTCCAGGTGGGAATCTGAAATTTCATTGGCTGAGAGAAATAAGTCCCGCCTCCGCGAAATAAAACCGTGCGACGCAGCTGAGCGAGAGGAGAGACAAACGGCTGTGCAGCACGCAGATACAGAAAGCAAAGACTGAGCGGTTAGAGAGAGAGAGAGAGAGAAAAAAAAAACAACGGTCGAGGCCGTGAAGAACCCTGATTTGGGTGCCGCATAGATAGAGGGAGAGGCGGACTTGACTCCTTCTAATAAGAGCTAGGAACTTGGAACCAACGCGGTGAGTAAAGAAAAAAGAAGAGAAAAAGCTAACGATGCAACTTAAAAAAAAAAAGGAAACTTAAATAGCTTATCAAATTAATTCCATTCTTATAGATTTGTGTGGAGACGACAGAGTGAACCAATCCTCTGTAGGAGGGAACCGTTGGAGCGCGTTGGTGAGTGAATGAGATTAAATTCAGTAAATTATTAAATTCAAAAAGCTAATTACAGCAACCGAGGTGACAGCAGTGGGCTGCTAGACGTTAGATCCCAGGAGTTAACATCTCAAACTACCAGTTAACGGTGGTAGGGCATATAGGAGTTAACGGCTCAAACCGCCAGTTAACGGCGGTAGGGCATATGGGATTCCCAGGAGTTAACGGCTCAAACCGCCAGTTAATGGCGGTACGGCCTAGATGTACAAGGTCCTCAGGGGCGTTATAGCTAACGCCATAGAATTAGCCATGCGTCCCTTAACCAAACATTTAATAATAAAAAAATAGATAAATAAAAATAAATAAAAGCTAACTGATTAGGGAGGAATTATTTTACAAAGGTGGACCTAAGGACCAGAATTTATATTTTGTTGAATTTTGTTATAGAACATTTTATTTATTTATTTATTTATTTATTTATTTATTTATTGTGTTACAGATATACAAGGTGTCACAATGCTGTATAGAAACACAACTAAATGTATCCTTGTTGTCATGAATGTATTTCTTGTCGAATAGTGTAGAGTAATAGAATCTAACTGAGCCTATTGAGCTGAACAATTGTTGTCATATGTAATTATATTTCCAGAGCTACTGAGAATTATTTTAATAGACAATCAAATTGATGTTATGTTAGTTGAACTGTGAACCCAAACATGATTGGCTATGCCAATAGAGTGAAGCATTTGTTTAAGTCTGTAAGACTTTATGCTGTGATGTGACGAGAAGGGTCGATGCCAACTCGCTAACAGTCCTGTTGTTTACAGGCTGGGTTTTTTTTTTTCCTTGGGTTTGATCCCGACTCCTATGATCACTCACTTGGAACGAGAACTGGATTTCTTCCTGACGAGGGAGATGGCGAGCCTTAACCACTGAACGAACCAGGACATCTCAAGTAACTGAAGAGCAGACTGCTCTCTTCTGTGAACAATCTCAACGGTGCGGTAGGAAAAAATCGCACCACCGGACTCTGACTTTCACCCCAAGCGTGGGGATTTGACTTGACGCCGGCTGACTTGTGACTCATATGATCAAATCTCATACCGACCATTTTACTATTGTCGATTGTTTTCATCTGTTTTTGTGTGTTATCTTTATGTGTTATATTTCCCATTATTATTAAAATTTAGTATATAAACCGTTTCATGCTATACCCGTGACTCCAGTCATTCTTAAACAACCTCCAATTCTCCCCGAACCTAATTATTGGCCCATTTGTTTATTTTTTCTTTTAATTATCTTATTGTATCCTGTAATCCGGTTACATAATCAAACAGATTTTTTTATTCAAACAAATTGTTTAAATGTGGACCTGATATGACTAGCTGCTATTCTGTAAGACAGAGGTGTGACCAAGTCACAAGTCTTTCCAGTCAAGTCTCAAGTCAAGTCCAAGTGAAAGACAACCAAGTACAAAGTCAATGATGTGGAAGTCCAAGTCAAGTCCAAGTCCTTAACTTAGAATTTTCAAGTCATAATCAAGTCATCTGTCCAGCTTCAGTTTAATGACAATGATAATAAATAAATCCCAGAAATAAAGCTTCTTAAAGCTTCATCTATTTGCTGAAACAAGCAGGAAGTGCAACTGAAACTGACTCTAAACAAAGTGCTGCTGCAGTTAGCATAACATCAAACCCAGAACCAAGAATGATTCATGATTTTTGTCCAAGTCAGGCCACTTTTGTGCTAAAATATCAAATATGCTCAAGTCATCATCAAGACAACAGATGCAAGCCGATTCAAGTCGCAAGTTGTTGGCATTCAAGTCCGAGTCAAGTCATACGTGTTTATAGATTTCATCAAGTCAAGTCAGAGGTCATTAAAATAACGACTCAAGTGTAACTCGAGTCCAAGTCATGTGACTCGAGTCCACACCTGTGCTGTTGGATGACAAACGAAACAGATTTGTCTTGACTATCTTGTTTGTTATTGATCTTCTTACATGATAAATAAGGTACACAGTGCAGTACGTACTGTCGGATGAGCTGAATAGCATCTTCATACTTCATCCCGCTTTCTATCAGAGCCAAAGCGACCAGCACAGGAGCCCTGTGTGTGGTGTTGCACAGGCAGATTTTTGGTTGTGCATATCTCAAAAGCTTTATTTAGAAAATTACACAACTTTATTGTTTAGTTTTTCACATTCAGAAAAATAATCTTGTTTTTAAATAATCCTTACCTTCCTAATCCAGCAACACAGTGAACAGCCACACAGCTTCCAGGATCCTCCAAAAACTTCTTCTTCAGCAAATTCAACCAATCGTCAACCAGCTTACTGGGAGGTGGCGCTCCGTCATCAAAGGGCCAGTCCTGTAAGATAACACATGCACTGGTGCTTTGTGTTTCGTAACCGGGGGCTTACTCTGGGGTGTGATTGTCTATCTTACCAAGACCGTGATGCCATCTTCCTCAAGAGGCGTTTTGTCGTAGGTGCTGTCACAAACTCTCACCACTGTTGTGACGCCGTACCGCTTTAAGTCCTGGCAGTTACAGGAAGGTTTGCACTACTTACATCAAGGCTTTATTTATGATTCATCAGTATGAGAGGCGTGCCTTTCAGTGCAAGCATCCTTTGTTTGTGCGCTGCTCTCTGAGTGCACACGAGCCACATACCTCTATGAAGGAGTTGAGTGTGCTGTCAGTGGGGTTGTGTGTGATGAGGAATCTCATGTTCTTGTGGCACAGTTCCACCGGAGCCGGACGGTTCATGTTGGCTGGTTTAACCTTTAGCACTGCAGGAAGACCTATGGCCTTTACGATAGAGCATGCATCTGTTAGTCCACAGTGACGATCTGGAGCATGAACTGAAAGTATGTGTTTGTATTTCAAGTCTTTTTGTTTTTGTATTTTTTTCTTAGTTTCTTTAAACAAGAGTTGCTGTTGATTTCTCTACTCTACGGTAAGCTGACTGTAAATAACACGTATGTTTTAAATAAATAAAAATCTTAGCAACATAAAGGCTAGCAGTTAAAACTACAATAATGCAACATGAAAGTGTATAAATGTGTTTTTGACAACATTTTAAATTCATGTAAATTTATAGATTTACATAAAACATAAATGAAACTCATATATCTGTTTTCTTTGCCTGTTGTTTAACGCTAAGCTAACCAGCTAATGAGGCCAAAACAAGGAGCTTTTAAAGAGCAAGTCACCCCCAAATCAGCTTTTTTCCCGATAAACTATATGAATGCGTGTCTAATCGTGCTGCAGACACGTGTAGTCAATAGTTTTGCACTTTAGTGCATTTTAGTTAAAATTTAAAATTTCTGCCTAAAACTGTCAGTGTTGTGCCGTTGTCAGGTAAAAACTCTGCACTGTATTTGAATTTAAATCTGCCACCGCTATTGGCTAAGAGGTATGCTATGATGTAAACTGGTACATTATGATGTCACAATGTCGTTGTGAGCCTGTGTGTGTGTGTGTGTATTTGTTAGTGGTTCCGCCCTCTCGGTCTGCTAGGCAACATCATTTGTTGCATTTTTTAAACATGAAGAGGGAGTGAAGTAAGTTTCTTGTAGGGGGTGACTTGCTCTTTAAATCATGTAAAACCTAAACAAAAACAAAAACAAATAGAAATGCAATTAAACCAAGTATCCATGAGAAAACATTCCACATTGTAACAAATCTGTCTACAGCACTGCAGTTACTACGTTTGTTTGGGAAACACAAAATTATATAGATAGTTTCTTATAAAGTATTCAAATAATTCACTGTTACACTGGTGTGTTTCCCCAATAGTTTTGTTCTGTTTTCAGTGATCTCTAGTAGGAATGAAAGCCTTGTAAGTCGTTCTCAGGGGAAAAAGCACACTTGTGCATCATTTCCAGGATGTAGAAGTGAGTCACATCACAGCTGAGCTTCAAACAGAATTTAAAGTCTTATTTCCTGATGTTTGGACTCAGACTGGATAACGGCAACGTGACCACCACTGAGTTTCAACGTGAATATTTTATCTCCCAAAAACACACAAGCCTGGAGGAGCTTTGCTGTGTGGTGGAGTTGCTAATGCTAACAGTTATCTTCTACTAGCCTAGACGTTCTCTGCTGTTTCCTGGACGCTAAACCAACAACAGTATTCCCCGCTGTGAGTCAGGATGGGTGAGTCCATGAATGTTGTGACAGTGTGACGTAGATCTGTCAGGATTTTCTGGTCCTAGAGTTTCACGTCTGTTTTCTATCAGAAGAGAATGCAGGAGATAGGTGTAGGAGACTACTGACTCATGTTCAGCCTGTAAGAAAATCTCAGAGTGATGGATTAGAATCAGAAATCAGATCTAAAAAAAACGGATTTTCAGTGTTCCACACCTTGAAACTGTTGCATAAAGTAACGGACTTAATCAAATTAGCTAAAAAAATGTTTCTTCTTTTCCATTTTAATGCAGCAAATGCATCCTGATGGTTGAGCGTTGTTACGTTTACAGCGTAAACTGAAACCTCATAAGCTCACATGTACTTTAAATACACACAACTGACTTGTTCACCTGAACCAATCCTCATGTAACCTTCTGATCTCTGTTAAAGTAGCGCGACTCAGGGTTGCGAATGACCACAGTCACCAATTCTTGTCATGTGTCTTTGCCCATGTATGTCTGATCTCTGAATTGTGTGTACTGAAACTCTAATTTCCCTCTGGGATTAATAAAGTATCTTAGAATTGAAACACTTATTCTGAATAATTTTGTTATTTAATGCCAAGACGTGTGCATTTTATCAGAAAGGAGACATATCTCCGTGTCACAGTTTCATTCTTCCCAGCAAATCCAAGTCATCGCTTTGCAGCACTTAGACTAATCTAAGAGCCTTTAGACGGGAGCTTTCTGAATCTGGTGTGAAATCTACAAACACCCCTGCAGAACCCTCTTGTTGGAGCATCACATCAGTCATCCCAGATGCGGCGCATCCTCACCTTTAGCTCCAGCTGTAGCAGTCTGGCTGAAGATCAGATCTTCAGATGAATCAAGACTTCTTCCTCGTAGCAACTATTTACTGTGTGTCCCCAGCTCTGAGGCTCTGGGCTGCTCTCCTATCTGATGACAGTTTTCTATAGTCCATGTGGCTACTCGCTGTCAGTTTAGTGATCCCCTCTGCTATTGTCACTAATCCTGTCTTTCTTTGTTGTCCTCGGTGACTTTTTCTCTCTCCTTTTCACTCCAGCTAGCTTTGGGTGTTGAGGCTCCACTTGTGACCCCATGAGCTGATGGGTTCATAAGGCAAAGGGCCGTGATCTTTCAAGGTTCATGGCCCCAGGACTGCATGCCGCTGTGTCATCCCAACACGGTCTAAAGGTGTTGAGCGTGGCAATAGTCACCACTCTGCCTCACAAACTCCATCAACCGGCAGTTCTGGAATACAAAACACACACACACACACACGCACGCACGCACGCACGCACACACACACACACACACACACACACACAAATCACCATTATTATTCAAATATGCTACAACGTAGCAGGCAAATCCTATAAATCCTGGATGTTTAGATCACATGAATGTCAAATCTTTTTAACCATACATAAATAAATGACTCATCGTGCACGTTCGTCACCAGAGATGGCTCTCCTGAACGAGGAGATGGATTGTGGCATCTTTATAGAAACAAGTCGTACCTCCTCTGACCTTTTGACTGCCTTTGACTTGTGCAACAAACCAGTCATGTAACTGATGCAAATGGCTTAAATTTGTTAATTAACAATAACAACAATAAACAAAACTCAGAAAGAGGATCACTTATCGAACCAGAAAGGAACCAGCGAATGGGTCTGAATACAGAAAGTTATTATAAAAGGAAATTGTTTTTGATTTCCATTTAGCTTCCATTTTGTTACCTTCATCGTTGTTGTTCCTATTTGTCACCGATTCTGAGTATTGATGATATTTCTTCTGTTTTCATCTTAAATGGGCTGTTTGTTTATATTTACTTGGGTTGTTGATCAGGAGTAAAGAAAAAGAAAACGTGATTTTCTGCCAAATTTATAAGGAATAAAATGCTTTTAAATTCCCTGGATTTATAAAATAAAAAAAATCATCTACATACATCTCCAACCCGTCTCTCATTACACAAAATCTCTCTAAATGTGACGAATCAGCACTGCTAATAGATTAAACGATAGAAAAGTTCAGTTCTGCTGATAAACGTTCCCTGTTAAACGACCCAGACAGGGTGATTATTTTGTCTAATGAGGGGGGCGTTGAGCAATAGAAAGGTAACATTCTGAGTTAGGTGTAACCTTCTGCTCCCTCCCTAAACACTCAGAAATATTACCAGGAAAAGCCCTGGAGGTAATCTGTCCTCACCTATAACACTCTACCAGAACCAAAATAGGATGTTGACGATCTATAATTAGGAATTTATCTCTTGCTGTTAATAATAGTCAGGGTGGAGGTAGCTTGTTTTACACAGAGTCAATTAGAAACGTTAAAACTAACAATATTTATCTGTTTGTGAGGAGACGGTGTGAGAAGCAGTCCTACACAACTAGAAGACATCTAAAGCACGCCGTGTACGTAAGAGCGTGACTCTTTATTTTGTTTTAAGACAAGACAGTCTTTTCCGTTGATGTGAGGTGAGGTCAGAACCCAAAAGACCCGAAGGCCAGCTGTTGTGCCAGTGCGTGGCAGCATCGTAAGTCAGACTGAGGCACGCTGCTCTTAACAACAAGGTGCAACAGCAGCATAAATCCCACACTTACCTCTAGTGCCCAAAACAGCTGCGGCGGCAGAGTGAATCATCCAGGTCACTCAAATTAAATATGTAACTCTCACTTCTCTCACCTCCCAGCTTCAGCTCAGGCAAGTCCACAAAAACACAAGAGTTCTGCAGGAGCCTCAGCAGCTGCACCGACGTTTGGGAGCTGACATCCGACCAGCTGACTGCCTGTTATAGTAAACCTCCTAAACACCCACAGCTGTATTTATAGCTCCATCTGTACCAGCGGGTGATTGTACAGCACATCTAGTGTTTGAGGCATTCCAGAGAGTTTCTTAAGCTCAATAACAATCCAAGAAACCATTCATTGGAATTCTTGCTTTTTTCGACATTCTTCAAGTGCCACAACAAATTTTACAGCTTTTTCATGAAACGGCAGCAATGAGTCAAACAAACTGTACCTTTTAGTTCCTGAGGGGTCTCTCCTAATGCAGAAATAGGTTTAGAAATGTTTGGCTCTCTGCCTCAATGAAATTCTGCTTATAGTTTTAGTCCTTCTGCAACAAGTGGCTGAGGTGTTCCTTAGTCCAACTGCAGGGAGGGTAAGTCTTCCTGCAGAAACTTGTAGCTTCGTCCCTCTACAACATTCAGCTGTCCTCTGTGTCCTTCTGTCCTGCTCGGCGCTGCATGTGCCTGTTTGTAGCTCCACCTCAGCAGTGTGCTGAGGATCTGCTGTGAGCTGGTTTAATCAGGCTAAGCGGCCATCTGATCCTGACGGTCCCGTCACCACCAGAACCAACCAGAGTTAATGCTCTTGGAGAGATGATAACGTTCTGTAACATAAATGCTCCTCGTCCTGAAGGAAAGTGTTGACGTGGCTGGGGAACAGCTACATTCAGACCTGTTGTAGAAAGATCTTTGTACAAAATGTTTGTAGAATTAGGGATTAGTTCTGTCTAAACAGATGAGCTCACGACGAGTCACAGAGAGAACGAGAGCACAGATTTTTGTTGTTCTAAAACGACTCTCATTTTAAAAAATGGTAAAGTGGATTTTAGAACATTTTACATCACTTTGTATTTCTGACCTTGTGGTTATTTCTTCAGAATGGTAAATGGTCTGTATTTGATATAGCACCTTCTAGAGCAGGGGTGTCAAACTCATGTTAGCTAAGGGGCCACATTGAGGGAAATCTAGTCCCAAGTGGGCCGGACCGGTAAATTAAAAACAACTTCAGATTGTTTTCCTTGTTTTAATACAATCAATATAAAACAAGTCCATGCTTTCGTTCTTTTTTAAACACAGAAACAGTTTTGTTTAACTGTTTGTAGCTACGGTTTCGCCGACAGCTGCCGGCTTCTTCAGGCTGACGCTGATGGTGGCGCGTCACTTCCTTCTCCGTTTATCTGCGGGCAGCTTCTGTGTTTAAAAAAGAACGAAAGCATGGATTTACAAAGACACAGCAAGAACACACCTAAGAATATAAAACAAGGCTGGACAGTGTATCCAAAATAGTACAACACCTGAAGTGTACTTGAAAATTTGAAAAAAAATCAAAAATCAATCAATAAAAAAACATTCGTGATTCAAAGAGCTTACAGATCACAAGGCTAGATCAGTTTCATGCAGCACTTAAAGTATATTTGACTCATTTTACTTTACATCTTTTAGCTTTCACCAGCACATCAATATCAGAAGTCACATCCTGAGTGGCGGCCAACTTCAGGTTGTGATTCAAGTTCTTGTGCGAGCCTTGAGCGCAGCTTTGTTTTATTTATACTCATTAAAGAGAAAACTTGCTCACAAAGATGAGTTTATTTTCACTCTACATTGTAAAGTATGAAAATAAAGTTTACACAACCATCTTGCGGGCCGTATTTAACCCACTTGCGGGCCGGAATCGGCCCGCGGGCCGCACATTTGACACCCCTGTTCTAGAGTCCTGGAACCCCCCAAGGCGCTTTTCAACACAATCAGTCATTCATCCATTCACACACACATTCACACACTGGTGGTGATGAGCTACGATGTAGCCACAGCTGCCCTGGGGCGCACTGACAGAGGGGAGGCTGCCGAGCACTGGCGCCACCGGTCCCTCCGACCACCACCAGCAGGCAACGTGGGTTAAGTGTCTTGCCCAAGGACACAATGACAGCGACAGACTGAGCGGGACTCCAACCTGCAACCTTCCGATTACAGGGCGAGCACTTAACTCCTGTGCCACCGTCGTCATGAAGGTCTGAACTTTATTGTAACTGAATCAGAAGTGTTAAAAATACTTGTTTAATCAATACATTTGCAGTGGTCTCTAGTAAGAATGAATACCTTGGAAGTCATTCAGTGCTCCTGAATCAGGAAGTACAAGTCCGCTGGAGGAGAAAGTAGCTTCAGATGGCAGGATTTGAGCTCTTGTTTCCTGATATTTGAACATCTCTCCTCAGACTGGATAACAGCAGCACCACTCTGCCACTAACTTCCTTTTCTCTGCAACACTGATGTTTTATCTCCACAAATAACACAAGTACTGAGAAGTTTTGCTGTGTGGTGGGATTGCTAATGCTAAGGGTTAACTTCTACTAGTTACGACGTTTTCTGCTGTTTCCTGGACGCTAAACCAACAACAGCCTTCCCTGTCGTGAGTCAAGGTGGATGATGGTGCGCTCAATTTACCTCGGAAGTCGGAACTAGGAATGGCGCCACACTCAAGTGAACTGCGTTCTGGTTACCGTATTCGGAGAAGTCAGGATTCCAATATGGCGACGCACTCTTCCCAAGTAGCCATTGTTTGTAAATTTCCTTAATAACATCGTATTAAACTGTATGTTCAAAACCAAACTTTTAATATGTTGAACTTAGAGTTGCAAGAGCTAAATGTAACATTGATTTTAAATGCCCTCCTGTAAGTGTGTTTGTAAAAAAAGTTATGCTGTTGTTGGGATTCCCGAGTTCCAAGGACTAATCGACTACACCATGAGTCCACTGTTAAGTGACAGTGTGACGTAGATCTGTCCGGCTTCTCAAATCCTAGAGTTTCATCATCTAGTTTTTGTCAGAAACTAATGCAGCAGATAGGCGTAGGAGACTATTTTCATGTTCAGCCTGCATGAAAACTCAAAGTGACCCGTTATAATCAGGATAAGGTTTAGAAAAATGTTTACGACCAGTTTTTTCTGTAAATATCTATGTGATGTGTACTTTACAGCTGTGTGAAGGTCTAGAAAATATAGTTTCTATGAACTATGATTTGACACTTTACCAGAGATAATTCGAGTCAAAAACAAAGATTATTCACATCTATTCCACAGAAACTCAGAAGATACAAAGTTTGACTTAAGTTTAGTAATTATTGTGCTTTCTCCGGTGAACAAAGGCTCAGTTCAATGAGCAAACTAATGACCCTCGTGAGGATTTCTTGCTGTTGCACACAGACTGAACCTTGTCCTGTTTTCCTTATCTCCCTCCCCCCTCCCTGAGCCTAAAAATAGATGGTCTTTAAGCTACCAGACGGACTGGACAAGTGAATTTGTTGAGTCTAAGTTAATGGAATTAACTTTCTCTTTAAGAGACGATTGACTGCAGGTGCTTTCCTTTTAGTTCACCAAGAGAATTAACTAAACGTTTACATATGTGAAGACATTCAATTATAATAGGCAAAGGACGGGACTTCAGGGACTCACACACCACGAGTGAAACGGGCATTTTGATGCATTCACACACCACATGATGTTTTTCCCTGCAGAAAAATAAAAAAGGTCAACATACAGAACTGATAGATTTTTAGAGGGTATTTTTGAGTTACAGAATCTCTCTGTCCACATTTTGGTAGATGGGCGTTTGTGATTAGTCAGAATGTTTAGAATCTGAGCCAATCAGGGTGAGAGGAAAGCGGGTTTATTAGTGGAGCCTCCTAAAAAAAGTGGTCCAACACCAATTTCCTCCATGTTCCCGACTAAAACGTACAGGTGTGACTCAAATCTAGAAAGTGTCAGAAATAATGACGTCAGAGTTTACCGTAAAGAGTGTTGGTGATGTCTACCTCAGATTTTCTGATGATGTTAGATTTGACATGTGATTACCAACCCATTAGCATCACCTTTAGATGTCTTCCATGCAAGGCCGGATTAACCATATGGGCAACTGGGCAATTGCCCAGGGCCCACGAACTCTAAAGGGCCCAGGGCAGCAAGAGCACGAGCAAAATACTGTATCTGCAATCTCCCGCTTTATATTAAACTAGGGTGACCATACGTCCTCTTTTCCCCGGACATGTCCACTTTTCACTCTCTGTCCGGGTGTCGGGGGGGGGGGTATTGATGAAAATGTCTGGTTTTTCATCCAGGAGCAGGGATCGAATTATGGGGGAGCCGGAAAAAATTTTTTCTACCTCATTTTTGGACTCTTTTGAGCAGAGAGCACATGTAGCGATGATCGTTGGTGCAGCGCTCCACGATTAACACACGATCGTTCATGTCCGCACATGTTCTCTATTTTCTGTCTTATTTGTGCCTGAAGCGCTCTGCCACTGCGGAGCTCATCACCTGTGCTGCGGTGATTTCACCTCACTGACGCAGCATCGAAACGCACACTCCGCTTTGCGGTCAGGAGATCCCTTTGATCTGCTCAGAAGTAACTGATGAGGTGAAAAAGTAAGAATCCAGGCAGCAGTTTTTCTGGAGAGTTTAGAGGAGATGCAGGAAGATGAGAGACAGACAGGACAGGAAAATAGTTCAATAAAAACAAGAAAACAAAGTAAAATGTCGGTAGATTTATCTCCACTACACGCTTTTACTTGTATAAAACAACAAGTTATACACATGTCATATTCATACGTCAGACAAAGTTCAGATCACCTTCAAAACTCAATCACACAGCCAGGGCCGTTTCAAGACATTTTGGGGGCCAAGGCAAAATGACCCTGATGCTGTAGTAAAACAAAAGGTATAATAATTTATTATTAATAAAACCCTGTTGCAGCACTAAAGCAGAAAAATGAGATTTTGCAATACATGTGCTAAATATTTACATATGAATTGTTTTAGAGCCATTTTGTTGGCAGAATCTGATATTAATTTAGTTCTTACAAAAAATGGGTCCCAACATGGTTTGTGTGGCGTTGCCATAGTATGACATCATAGGCACAGATCCCCTGTCCTCTTGTTTGGAAATGGAAATGTGGTCACCCTATGTTAAACAAACTGTCCACCCGGGCTTTTGCGCTGCACAGAGACGCTTCGCTGCCTATGACTGAACGTCAGTTGAGAGTCAGTCTCATGCAGACTGACCAATGAAGAGAGGGCCTCAAGTTAAGACCCTCTCCTCATTGGTCAGTCCACACGAGGTGGGTCAAAGGTTACCCTGAGCGGGTTACGTGATGTCAGGCATTCAAGTATTGAGTATATTTACTGCATATTACAGTAAAATATTCTGTATGTGACCACATTATGGTGATCCTCGGGTCGTGATGATGGGGCCCTTTAATATTGTTGCCCAGGGTACAACAAAGTGTTAATCTGGCCCTGCTTCCATGTATAACTAACATCCCATAACTTACTAGGAATTGATTTTACAATGCCTGGCCAATAAAATAGTCTCCACCTGGATTTAACTAAGGAAATAGTTACAAGCCTCCTATTGGATAATTGTCTTTCAGCTGGCAACAAGTTATTTAACCTCAACTGGTGCAATGAGTTGGTTCTCAACTCTCAAACAAACATGTGGAAAGACTCATCTGGTGGTTGTGGAAAAGATGTTAGTCTGTGTGAGAAGGGTCAGATCATCGGCATCAAGCAGAGAAAATATCTAAGGAGATTACATTGGGTTAAGAACTGTCCAAAGCATTATTAAACACTGGAAGGATAGTGGAGACCATGGGTCTCCACTATCCTTCGAGGAAGAAATGTGGCCGGAAAAATATCCTGAATGATCGTGATCAGCACCTAAACCTTTGTTGAAATCAAATAAAAGAAAAACAGTAGTAGAACTCAGGGCTGTTTAATAGGGAACGTAAGAGCATTTTCACACACCGTGAAATGGGAACTCAAGGGATTGGGACTGAACAGCTGTGTAGCCATGAGAAAACCACTAATCAGTGAGGCAAACCAGGAAGAAAAGCCTTCAGTTTGCTAGGGAGCATAAATATTTCACTCTGGAGAATTGGAAGAAGGTTGTGTGGTCTGATGAGTTCCAGAGTGATGGTGCATCAGGGTAAGAAGAGAGGCAGATGAAGTGATGCACCCATCATGCCTAGTGCCTACTCTACAAGCCTGTGGGGGCAGTGCTATGATCTGGACTTGCTGCAGGTGGTCAGGTCTAGGTTCAGCAACAGGATGTGCTCCAAGAATGAGGTCAGCTGACTACCTGAATATCCTGATTGATCAGGTTATTCCATCTTCCTGATGGCAGGGCCATATTCCAGGATGACGATGCCAGGATTCATCAGGATCAAATAGTGAACGAGTGGTTCAGGGAGCATGAGACATCATTTTCACACATGGATCGGCCACCACAGAGTCCAGACCTCCACCCCATTGAGACTTTTTGGGATGTGCTGGAGAAGGCTTTGTGCAGCGGTCAGACTACCATCATCAATACAAGATCTTGGTGAGACATTAATGCAACACTGGATGGAAACAAATCTGACGATGTTGCCGAAGCTTATCAAAAAAACAACACAGCTAATGCTTGCCATAATCAAAGCTAAAGGCAGTCCAACAAAATATTAGAGTGATTTATTTTTGTGTGTGTGTGTTTCTTATTCAGGTGTTTGTGCCATGGACTGGTTTCGTTCTTAGGCTCCATTATGATGTGAGTGGTTTATTAAAGTTAGGCATCCATCAAATGCCAGTTTACAGTTACGGGGCTCATTTCACCTGGTCTGCCACATAATCCACTCAACCTCCAGCAAAATGACAAGCACGTCAGACTCTCCTTCCTCACAGGCAACGAGTGAAGAGGTTTAATGTGTAAAACAACATTTATGAATGGCAAAAGTTTTGTAATCGCTTGTTACAAATAAGTACATGGTCTGTAAGGTTTCATGTGCATGGTACACAAGTGTGCAATGAAGTGCCAAATTGAGACAGGGAGCATTGCATCATGGATCGCATGCCAGGATGCTGGTCGCTGTGATACTTTTTTCAACAACTTTCAGACAAACAACCAAACAGTTACTTGAAATACTTCCATTAACTATTTGGTTCGTACTTGAGTTACTTCACCTGTTTTGCTGTTTGTTTGTGAACTCCTGGTACTGAACTCTGTGGTGGGAGTTCAGTACAAGCCTTCTTCTGAGAGCTCTTATGTCTCATTTATTTGTGCAGGTGTGACTGTAGCCCAACGCTGCACCGCCAGGTTTTTCTGGTCTATTCCTGTAAAACAAGTGTTTTCATTTGCTTTTCAAGCACAAGTTCAGCTCTCCAGAACCCAAGATGACCCCAACATGACCTTCAGTGAAATTACAAAACAAAAACCTTAAAGTCACTCCTGCTTTGTGGACATAAATTATCTTAGATCTTGGAGGAGCTGACTGTTTAAACAGCTTCATCCATGTCACAGATTTCTCAAACCTACAAATAACCTTCATCTGACTTGAAAAAAAGCAAAAAGAACACCGTGTCTTTGTCAGTAACATCTGAAGAAGACACAAGCGGTGTCATGACTCGAGGTAAGTGCCTAACCCAAGACATGCAGAATCAACACACGTAGTCCAAAGCAGTAAAGTAAAATGATTATAAAAACGGGAACTGAAACCGCACAGGGAAGTCCTGTGGGATGAGCAATACGGCTCGAGTCTCTGAAGTGCTCAGGTTGATGAGATGAGAGGAAGCCAGGAAGGACGCTGGGCAGAGGGTGAGAAGTCCAGGAGAGGCGAGGTAGCAGAGGGAAGCCAATTAGGAGCAGCAAAGGAGGATGGGACGTGATGTGTATTATCCAGGGAACGAAGACAGCGAAGGTGAGTAGATGAGGAGAGGATCCTGAGTGGAACAAAAACCAGGCGTGAGGGATAATCCAAATCGTAATCCAAAAACACAATCCGAGGTCTTAAATCCAATGGTCAAACACGAGTCAAAACACGAACAAACTAGATCAAGGTCAAAGGCTGGTGCTACCTAAATTGGTGCAATCATCCGGCAAAGTGATGTGTCTCCATCCTCCTTTTGAACCCGCGTCCCTGATTGGGAAATCTCCTGCAGCTGCCGCTCCCCCTGCTCCTCACCTGTGAAGAATTAGCTCAGAGTCTGGTGAGAGGAGATGGTGTGACTCACCTCTGCCCAGGAACATGACAAGCGGGTGTTGAAACGTTAGTCTTTTTGTGTGCTGGCACTTGTTAAATATTTTGTCACTTTGGGTGCTCCAGTCTTCTTTTTGCTTTTTTCATGTCATTGTTCTTTTTTTGCTGTGGAGCGCCAACTGGTGACTGGATTATGCACAGAGGATCTCAGAAGTGAACCTTCATCTGACTATTTGCACTGTCGGCTCCTAACGTGATCATCTGTTTTGATGCCGTTGGGCTAAACATGGTTGCTGCAATGGTTCCTAGAAATCTGAGCTGAGTCTCAGTCATCAGTCTGGCAGTCTTGTGATTTTCCAGAGGTGCCTGTCGCAGTCTCTGTCCCACTTTTGTAAAAGAAAGCAACACGCTGACCTGAAAAAGACCTCGGCACTTAATCCTTCTCACAGTCTCGTCTCCACAAGCCACAACCATAACTAATGAAACCTGCTGAGGCGTGCCTGCAAGAATGAATCAGTGAATCATTTGTTAACATTTTTTAATTTTAAGACCTAAAATTTTATTGTTTTTTGCATTTGTGTGAATGAGCCTTTTACAGAAGGTGTAGTTGGGTTTGTGGATCCAGCAGTGACACGCCAGAGGTAGCTCATGATGCTGAAATTCAAGCTTTTCATTTATTCATTAGCATTAGCAGCCTTTTGTTGTTTGTGCTTCTGATTTACATTCCTTCAATTAATTTTATCAACTAGGAAAAGTATTTCCCCGATGACGGAACACGGATAAACACAGTCACCTCTTAATTTTGGAGGGTTGTTGTTCCACCAAACCCATCCTAGTGTCATGCAACGAGTGATTTTAAACTTCACGTTGCTTTTGTTGGGACCAGTAATCTGGCTCTGAAGAATCTGAAGTCACATTGTTGTACTTGTGCCCAAAGAAAACAGACGTGCACCGTGAAATGTTACACGAGAATCTGCAAAGATTTCAGGAAAAATGACAGTAAGGTCTTGCATCGTGCAGCAAATTACGTTCACCAGCATTTTTAATCATAAACAAAACCATGCATCTGAACTCATTATTGACTGACTTCTAATGAATCTGGCATTATCCAGCATCATGTGTAAAATCCTGGTACTCCCCCCCCCCCCCCCGATGCTAGATTATGTGCAGGGAAGAAACTGGATAGGACAAAGATGCATACTTTCCTGTGTAAGCTAAAGCTTTTAAAATGTAACCTGCTTCACACTCACAGAGCGTTAATGAGCTGAACACCTCGTCAGATTTCAGATTTGATCCGTCTTTTATTGACTTCCTAAATATGAGTCATGCAAGTTCAAAAGGATTACACGGATAAACAAAAGATCAAGTGTTCCAGCGTTTTTATTTTCATGTCATAATTCTGCTGAAAACGTAGCATGAAGTTACATAACCAGCTTGGTGTTGTAGGATTTTCATGTATTATTTCTATATCCTTAAACACACACACACACACACACACACACACACACACACACACACACACACACACACGTTCAGCATGTTGCAGGCAGCAGCAGCTGCCGTGTGTATAATTAGGATGTTTTGAAAGCTGAGAGCTGGACAGAAAGTCTTTCACCTGCAGGCTGAAGGGTTACCATAACAACAAGATCTCAGCTTCAACACTTTGCAAACTGCAATGTACAAAGTCCAGAATTTCTGAGAGCAAAAGCATTTGTGCTTTATTTTTATTTTTTCCCGTCTCCTGTCCGGCTGTCAGAATGGATGCCTGAGTGCAGAAATAGCCGTACAGTTTTACTCTCACAGGTGGAGCTGTAATGCCCCGCTTGCAAATCCAAACTCTATTTCAAACAGTTTTGGTTGTTTTTAATCCCAGCGGACACAGAAATGAAAATCAAAGAGAAAGGGGGAGAGGAAAGGAAGAGGGGGAGGGAAAGTTCACAAAAATAAACAATAAAGGATGTACAAGAATCCGCTAGACCACCAGAAAGCGAGAGAGAAAAATGGGACACACAAAAATACAAAAGAACCACAATATCAGTGTTCCAGCATCACAGAGATGTGTAACATTAACAAATGTCGCTGAAAAACACACAATAAGAAATCATAATGTATTTAATGCAACCCTGGCCCAAGGTAATGTACCCAAAACACCTGAGTCTACCTGTGAGAGCACCTTGTGAGCACTTGTGTGTGTACACGTGCTTGTGGTTTCTCTGGAGGAGTGTCCAATAGCGAGTGTGAGGGGCCACAAACCTGCCCCCGAAGACCCACGAGGATGGAAGAGATGCCAAAACATGAAGCCCCAGACATGACAGTTGCAAATGCGCAGGCAGACCGAGGCACCGCCCACCAGCAGGAAATGTGGCAAGGTTAGGATAGGTCAACGATGTCGTAGTGCCACAAGATGTTCCAGGAGAGGAGAGGGGTCCAAGACCCTACCTGACAGATAGACAGTCACACACTCCCACCCTCGTGCTTACACATGAACACATCCAACCTACTAACCAGGGGCGCATCAGAGATTTCCAGGTGCTGAGAACCCAGAGAGCTGCCCAGCCGGACACATTTCAACATTTATCTGTTAAAACATTGAACACAATTTAATTACCAGAAGAAAAGAAAGGCGTTGTTACCACAAATCCAATTGTGGTTTTACACATCACGATCTACGTTTAACAGATTCTACTCTCGGTGTAGAATAATCTGGAAGCGTTTCTACTGAGGAACACCTTTAAGTGTATACATCCAGTTTCTTCTTTCACTTCTACTCCTCCTCCTCAATATTAACATTGTGAAGACGACAAAAAGAAAGATTAAGATTTTTTGAGGCTTCATTGGGATTAGGAGGATAAAATAGTCTCTTCTAATGCTGTAAATCCTCTAAAATTGGCCTTTATTTCGTTACCGACCGGGTCTCCTCCATTAGCCGGTCTCGCTGTCAGCACAGGTAAAGAAAAGCTGGTCTCTAATAGTGGCCGGCTTTATAGCACAAACCTAACCGCAGTTTTGATAACTTTACAGTACAATAGATCTTAAAATGTTTTAATAAGTAGCGTACTTACCCACTGTTAATGAATTAAAGTCTTACAAAACACGACGGCAAGTCTGACCACGTATAAATAATAGTCACTTCCCGCTTCCTGTTCTCAAGTCCCGCGTGATGTTGTGACTATCGCGTGACTTTCCAAGAAGCGCTCAGCGGTGCGGTGCATCCTGAGTGATTAGAAAATATTTTCAGAAAAGGAACTTGAGCCTTTTTCCTGCAGCAATGACTCGTGGGTAATGCTCTTGTCTGAGGTCCGCATCGCTGCAGACTTGGGTGAAGTGCGGATTAAGGGTGCAATGGGGGCGTGGTCAACTTCCGCACTTGAGAATCGGGACACCCTACACACTCACACACCTGGCTGGGAACGCGCAGATGAAGGGCACGAGGGTGCAAGTGCGAGTATTGGGATTGGGTCTAACTGTACAAATCCAGTTTCTTCTTCTCTTTCAACTCCTCCTCTTTAAAGGGACAATGTCTAGTTTTAACCCTTAATTTCTGGAAATATCTATGAAAATGTTGTTAAAAATTATTTAAATGATGCCCAGTTACTGAAAAATATTGGCGGCTTCATAACATATGACCTTAAAAACCTGGTCTACAATACATGGGAGCAAGTCTCTGGGCGACGCCCTATTAGACACCATGTTTCCTTCTACAGGAGCCCGTGAGAACAAAATGCATTTACTGATTGGTAACAAACGGTTACAAAACTTTTGTCATTCATAAACGTTGTTTTACACATTTACCTCTTCACTTGTTGCCAGTGATGAAAGGGAGTCTGATGTGCTTGTTATTTTGTGTTCCCAGGGGTTTTTGACCCTAATGGCTATCCATTGGTAAGGTCTCACTCAAACACAAAAATACCACTTGCTTGCAATGATTTAGGTATCTACTGCCCCCTATCGCCAGGGAAAATACACGTAATCACTTTAATATTAATATTCCCAAAAACACAAAAAGAAAGATTAAGAATTTTTAAGGCTTCATTACGTTAAGGAGGGCAAATTATTCCCTTCTAACAGGCTAAAAATGAAATGATTAAAAGATCCATGGACTCAGTGTTAAAAAGCAGCTCCAAACTCATTTGGTCAAGCTGGCTTTTGTGTGACCTCTTGTTGTTTCTGCATCACTACCCTATCCTCGGTCAGATCTTTCTACCCATTCTGCCTTTCCCGGGATCCACTGAATTCTTATAAAGCTTCTCTTTCTGTTTCCTCACATTTTTAATCACTATTTCTTACTTCTTCATATTTGATAACATTTTAAAATCATATTTGAATCTTTTTTATTTTAAAATTTTTAGTGTTTGTTCTTGTGAAGCACCTTGTAATTTTTATCTTGAGAGGTGCTATATAAAAAATTGTTTCTTCTTTCTTTTTCTAAAAATAACACAGGTGCAGTAACAGCTTTCAGACACTGGAGGGCAGCAAGCCCCCATCTTCCCTTTTCTAAATGCTGTTGGAAACCGGTGTTGTTTGAGTTTTGCCATCAGATGGCACAAATTCCCCTTTCTTGTAAGGCAACAATACATAGAAATTGGAAATGCTTCTTCTAAGTAACCTTTAAAGGTAAACTATGTAAGAATTGAGTAATAATGGCATCCTGTGGTCACATTTGGTTACTGCAATTTCAGTTTCTCTGGGTTGCCAAATAGTGATAGGAAACTAAAGTTTATATGGTTTAACAACCATAAAATACTATTTGTGCTTTCACAATTATGAGCTACTATTAAAAAAACATAATACTATACCATACCAAGTTTATTTATAGAGCACATTTTAAAACAGCATGACAGTTGGCCAAAGTGCTAAACAAAGATGCAAGAACCAGAGTTTCCCCCAGAAAATGAGTTAAGCCTGGTGCGACACCCACTACCGGGTGTCACGCACTCCATCTAGCAGCGCTCCTCCGTGAGAGCGAGGGGGTTGTGCACTCCGTCCCGCAGCGCTTTTTCTTATCCGGCTCTCAGAGAGTACAGACGCTTTTGCTTCAGCTCCCTTATCTGCTTTTCCCAAGGCTCTCTGTCCTGTCTGCCTACAGAGCACTTCTCTGCATTTCTCCTGAAAATCACTACTTCTTTTTGGAAAATGGACTTAATTAATTGGTCATTCAACGCGATTGATAAGATTTTTTCTACGATGAGAACGGAGAAGGGGGCTCCCACCTGTCCTCAAGGGACATACGCAGCGGGATATGCACTCGATTCTTGGGAGGTCTGGCGAATCGTGTGCCTCTCTCAGTTGTCCATCGAGGACGTGGAAGATTTGTGGATATTCGGCCTGATGATCACTGGATTTCTTCTGATTGGAGTGGGAGGATATCTGGTTTTCTGGAAATTTGGGAAGACGGGAGCGATTGGAGTGCGACCCGTACCCAAGGAATGTGCCGCCCGTGCGGTGACCTCACAGACTGGGACGTTACTCGAGGTGAACTGTAAGCTGGATAATGTCCTCTTGGCGTTGCCTGTGTTAGTGCGCAAGATGGATGTCATCTCGGAGAGGGTCGCCGGACGGTGTGGGGATGTTTAGAACGTATAATTGGCTCCACTGGTGGACATGAATGATCACTTAACAGACTCCAAGGCAGAGAGGAAAATTATCTCTGTCTGCCCTAAACAAAGTCTTGTTGTCCTATCTGATGCTAAGGCAGCCTCCAAAGCTGCCATCAATATCAACCCCCACGAAAGGAGGAATGCAGACAGATGCTGTGACCCCTGCCTTCAGATTGTGACTTCTGCTTCGAGGTCATCAACCTGCAGGAAACTCAATGTGCTCTCTAGCCCTCCTCTCTCCCTCCCACCTGTTTGACTGCAGCTGGCTGAGCGCCGTACACTGGCAGCTCCCGTTGGAGGATTCAGGACCCCCCCCCCCCCCCCCCCACCTCCCTATCGGAGTCTGATGTTTGTAACTGTGATGTTCGTGCTCCTATGTATGTATGTTGAGGAGTTTTTTTGTATAGTAGAGGTACTCCCAGCTGGGACTAACTCTGGTATGCCTTTTTTACCTTACCCCAATTATCCTCATGTAACACCCTTTTCATCTAATGAAATGAGCGCCATTCTGGCTGCTCTTGTGGACTGCCTGTACCTGTTTTTGTCCACATGTGTGTGTGTTTAACCTTGGTCAGGTTGTGTTTGTGGAGTCAAGTTCCTATGCTCTGGGTCGCTGGAGCGCTGGCAATAAAGCTTATTCTGATTCTGAGAGCGGGGGTGGGGGGGTTGCACACGTTCCGCTGCTGTTTCTCAGGCCGCCAGGCTTATAAAGTGCTGGGGGAAACCCTGAAGAACAGCTTAAAAAAAACAAACAGTGAGATACAATTATAAAATCAGAATGAGAGGGGCGCTGTTTGTTAACAGAAAGGCCGTCACGGCCCGTTCATGTTTGAACACAGAAAACCTGTCATTCCCCCAGTCAGCTGAAAAGGAGATCTTGTCATTGTAACCTTCCTTGCAATGTGATAGACACATTGGACTGTTTTGTGATTATTTACGTCCAAATCTTATATTGTTCACCTTTAACTTTATAAATCCAGTTCATTCTATTCCTTCTCCTCCTTCTTCTCCACCTCCTCTTATCTTCCTTAACATTAACATTCCCATAAGATTTTGTAAGGTCCCTTTAGGCTAAAGATGCTAAAATCTCAAGGGCAGTAAGAGTTTTCAAAAATTGGTGTGCAACATCTTCCCTTCTTTTCTAACCGATGTAGGAATTGATGATCTATTTTTGCTAGCAGAGGGCAAAAAAAAAAGTAGAATAAAATAAAATAGAATAATTCCACAGTGGGCAAATTCACTTATTACAGCAGCACATACACTTGGAAGAAAAATGGTAACAAAAGTCCAGTAAACAGCTATTATTGTATAGCCTGGCCTGCCAGACTTGTCCTCTGTTTAATTCTGCACAGAGAAAGAGTCTGGTAACTCACAGGCAGAGAGGCACATGAGGGGCGGGACTAGGCAGCTCAAAAACAACCAATCAGAAGAAAGAAGGAAATGTCGACAGTACTGCGCGCCACTGTAGTTTTTTAGCTGTAGTCAAAAATGGCGTCTGGCAACGATGCAAATATGTTTTTTTTTTAATTTTAGAAAAAAGGCTTTTAGCACTTCTACTTGTTGTGGTTTTAAAGACATTCACGTCATTTAGAACAGAAGAACGAGCCACAGCGAACTCCGCTTCAGTCTCCATGTTTATGAGAAAGTTGGCGTTGTGGTGTGTGACATACGCTGCTCAGCGCTCGGTTAGAATTCTCACGGGGTGGGGTTATTTGAATAGGAGAGTTCCCAGAGCCATTCTCTGTGCAGAATTAAGCAGAGGAGGAGTCTGGCAGACCAGGCTAATTATTGAAACCTTCAATCACTAAAACCAACAAATAAAAGAAAACTTGTGTTTCCAGAACTATGCAGCATAAGGGACACAAACCCATAGTACATCTGGTATTGCACAAGTATTGAACACATACTGAATATTGCATTGATTTTATTGTGTAACAGGATAATGCCAGTACTAGTTAAACTGAGGAGTTATGCACTCTTACTGCAGAAAGGATGAATGACCTACAGTAGTGATCTGTTTTACATCTGGGATGTCTCAGGCTGCCAGTGAATCAGCTGACCACGGCCTCTGCCATGGGTGGGAGGGGATTTTTAAGATGGAGGTCAACTTCACCACCATCCTCCTTTCACAAATCTCCTCAACTGAATCTAGATTCAGCCCAGAACCGAGCTAGCTTTTTTAAGCAGCTTGTTCAGTCCATTCCTATCTTGGTCAGACCTGGTGCATCCCAACAGACCACAGCAGAGTGGACAACAGAGCCAACAATAGAGTGATAAAAAGATTTTAGCAGATGGTAATTAACTCCAAAGGACCTCAGCCTCCTCAGGAGGTGGAGGAGGCTTTTGTACTTCTCCTACAGAGCATAGGAGTTGTGGGGCCAGTTCAGTTTACTGTGGAGGTGAACACCCAGGCACTTAAAGGCATCCACCACCTTATTGGCTGCACCCTGGATGTTTACTGGTGAGTTAGGAGGAGCGTTTCTCTGAAAATCAATCACCATTTATTTCATCTCACTGGTGTTTAAGAGAAGGTACTAACACTCCAGAGATGGGGAACTGTGGCATCATCAAGTCATCTCCATGTCGTGTTTTTCTTCAGCTCAGCAACTAAACCCGGTTATTATAATCAGCACAGTGAATGAACCCTAATCTCTCGTTGGGGGATCAAACCAGGTCTTTCAACGGAATATTATTTAGCAGCATCAAATCATCCTTTTCTAAGCCAAATAACTGTTATTTGGTTAACCTGCAAAGCTGCAACAGATGCAAAACGACCCACCAGCTTCCACCAGTCACCAAGGGGAGTGTCTCACTGACCAGTCGTGCATATTCAGAGGGGACCTACAACATTTGGACACATCAGAAGTCCAATCATTTGCTTTGTTGAGATGGCTTCGCTTGCCGGCCGGATCTCCCGAGAACTCCCACCACGCTAGTAACGTAGGCTCTTCGCGCTGGCATTGGATGGGTTGTGATTAATTTGATAAACATAATTAATTTTAGCCAGATTATTTTTATTATTCCAGACATCACATTCTTTTCCAAGACACTTGATAACATCACGTTATCCCTGTATCATCATTAGTCGTAGAAATATAGTAATACATTGATTTTTATAAAATATATATTTTGAATGTTGGCTCCCTGGAATACCCAAATAACCTATTTCTGGTGTCAGTTAAAGGTTCAATACTATTGATGATTCATATTTTTATGCAACATTATATTTTATTGACAATTTGGCACGCAGCCGTCACGTCAGACCCGCAGATCATCTGATCAAGAGGCAGAGAAAAAGGATAAACCTCCAACCTTATTTTGATTTTGTCAACAATAAATACATCAGAGCATCGTTTTACCTGCAATTATTCACTACTGAAGAAAACCTAACTCCCATGAGCGGGGACGGTCACTCTTTCCTGTGGGACACCCACATACCCTGCATCTGTGACTTAACGAACAGCAACAGAATGCTCCCTCAGAATTTCATGGATTTTAGGGAAACACAAGAAGCCTTTCTCTGAAGCAGAAATGATAAACTATTGTATGATTGAAGTGATGGAAAGCATGTTTGAAGGATAAACAAACAGAGGAATTGACAACTACAATTAAGCAGATCCCTTTCCCTGTTATAGAGTGCATTTTAAACAGGTGGGGGGATGAGGCAGTGCACCTTCCGGCTTACTGGTGTCAGCACACAAATCCCACTCCCCCCAGAACCTTAAGTGCCTACAGGCAGCTTGAAATTGGAAATGTGCACCGACACCAGAGGCGAGACTGAGTGAACAGGACCCCACCTTCAGGTGCTGTTGAATGTGTTCACCCCCAAGGTCCTAAAAGTACATTCGTGTGGAATGTCGTTGGTGGAAGTGTTTAAATTGCAAAATAAAATAGGGGAGCAGGTAACCACAGAACTGCAGGGGAACCATCCCCACATCCCCTGAACTGACTCACACCCCAAGGCGCTATGTGCATGTGATGGCATGTACGTGTGGTGATGTGATGGTCTCCTGCATTCTTCTCTTCTTCCTCCTCCTCATATATATATATATCCCTTAGAGGTCCCTTTGTCATGGTTTGCGTCCTGCGTCTCCCTCATGTGTCTCCCTGTGTTCTCCATCATTCTCTAGGTTTCCCTTATGTGTCTCCTTGTGTCCTCATGTATCTCCATGTCTGCAGCCCCCTCCATGTTCTCCCTCCAGGTGTCCCCCCAGGTTCTGGCCCCTTTAGTTCTCCAACCCCTCCAGGTGTTTTCTAGAATCCCCCCTCACGTGTACCCAGCTTCCTGTGCCCCTTCTGGCCTCCAGCTCCCACTAGGTTTCCCAGGTTTACTTATTCTTGATTTATTTGTATCATCTAGCTGTTCCTTCCCTGTAGTTTTGTTAGGTTCAGGTTTTTTCTTCTAGGTTCCTCCTTGCTCCTTCCCCTCTGGTTAATTAGTTGTCCTTAGATCTTTAATTATTTGTTTTTCTAGACTTTAGGCATTGTTATTATTCTTAGGTCATGTTTTAGTTCTCCCTCTCAGCTTAGGCCTAGTCCACACATAGCCGGGTTTTTTTAAAAACGAATATCCGCCCCTCCAAAAACTTGCATCCACACCACCTCATTTAAAAAAAAAAACTCTGTCCACACGTACCCGGATAAATACGTTGTTAAGGACATGCCAGACCTGTAGGCGGCAGTACTTCCCCCATTCTTAACCTCGTCCGTCTGTGGTCTTCCGCAAGGAGCAGTAATTCCGCTTGCAAAAACAAACAAGCAGAAAGCGCTTGGACAATTGATAAAGCGAGCGCAGCTCTGAGGGCATCCATGCTGTCGGCTAGTGTAAACACAGGTCGCACACGTGATGTCAGCATTTTTTTGTCGCGGAAAGTGACGTTGCGGACCTTAAAACTCCGGTTTTGTCTGTCCACACGCAGACACCCAAAACGGAGAAAACGCAGATCTTCACTTTGGCCGGAGTTTTTAAAAAGATCCGTTTTCGTGTGAAAAAACTCAGTTTTCGTGTGGATAACAGGCCAAAACGTAGAAAAATATCTACGTTTTGGCAGATCCCCGGCTACGTGTGGACTAGGCCTGAGACATCCAAGATGTAAAACAGAACACAACCACAGGTCAGGGGTGGACTGGGACTAAAATTCGGCCCTGGCATTTTTACAAATCGTCGGCGCTCAGTCGGCCCTCCCCATTGGGAGAGCGGTGGGGGTAGGGGTGTTGCCACCCGCAGACTCGTCTCTAGGCCGAATGTGAGATCAAATACGGACTGGGACTGTTAAATTACAAGCAGGGCCAGGCCGCTGCGACTGGGAGCACTGGCCTTCCAGATCAGCTCATTCTCCACGGGCGGAGATTAGCGGGACATCAGTTACATGCTAGCATGGTAAAACAACTCCTACGTCATCGCTCTACCATGTTTTTCTTGCTAAAAACGCCTGGGAAAACTCTGTTAGCTTCGGGTTACCGTGTAGCTAATGTTCTGCAGATCACCAACTATGGAGTAGTGTCAGCCCAAGCTGGGCAAGCATCCCACTTGGCTAAGCGGCCCACCAGAACAGTGCCAGAATGCCAGATAGGCCAGTCCACCCCTGCCACAGGTCATTCATTCCCACTGCAGTAGGAGTGTTCAGTCAGCTCAGTGGCCTAGTGCTATGAATGTCTGCCCTTAGACTGGGAGGTTGTAGGTTCAAATCCATGGTTGGGTCATACCAAAGACTTCCATTTTAACTTAAATAAGCAGTGTTGTTAAAGTCTAAAGTTAGATCTTTTCTATCTACAAAAGACTTTTAGAAGTTCCACGCCTTCATTCCCAGTCAGACTACTGCAGCTCTCTGTATGCTGGTGAAAGTCATTCTACTCTATCACACGTGCAAATGGTGCAGAAAGAAAAAAGTGCGTTGCGAGGTAAAAGTATCCGGCCGACTTACAGCACTGCTTATTATTATAGAAACGGGACAATCAGATAAAAATTTTGAGGGAAATTTATTGAAACTAAATCACAAGACATGCCCAGAGAGTTTGTTTGTGTTAATAAACAAACTCGCAGGTCATTCACACCAATAATAAACCTTTCTCTGTAGATCTCACTCACCAAGAAGCTTGTTTTACCAGCTAAAAAGATTCAAGACACAGAGAACCGAATCTGAAGTGGGTTTACGTTTTATCAGGGCTGCACATTCTCACACAGGAACGTGAGACACGCATTTGGCTGTCTTCCTTATGCAGCAGGTTGTGGACGTTCACAGCAGTATATTTCTTTCTACTACAGATGTTTGCACTTCATTGCTCTTTTTGTCAGTAGTTGCAGTTTTTTTTTATCAAATTGGGTCCGTATTGGGTAGACTTAAATAAAACTTCAGTCTATCCTTTTGAATATAAACTATGAGTGTTTGCTCTTTTACAGGAGAAGTCAGGGATTGTTTGTGTGTAAATATCTTGTTTCTGTCTTTTTTCTCATTTACTTTTCTTTTCCTCTGGTTGTGCCTTGTGAAATGTTCTAACCAAATAAATAAGAAATCAAATAAATGTAAATTTAAGATTGTCATAAATAACTGAGATCTCAGTCCAACAAAGATTTGGTGATCATCATTTTGACAAACGTAGAACTCACCAAGTAAATCAGCACCTTGGACAGCTCCATGCTAGACGAATCACCCTGATGATGGCTAACGACGAGTGGTACCTTTTAAATGGGAGCAGATTGCCAGTGTGGACACAGATCTGTGCTCTAGTCTTGCTCTCCGTGTTCATGAGAACATAATACTTGGTTAAACCTTAGGCTTTTGAAAACCACTTGGTGGATAGTTTGAATAAATTAGATTTAGTAAATATTTTAGATTGTTTATGGATAGCTTAGAACTTTGGATTTTAGTGTTAGTGATCTACTTACTTTGGTTTGATAAATCTAAAGTCACTTTAGCTATGATCTCTCTGGAGTTCTCACTGCTTTATTTATTTCTTTATTCATTTTAAAACAGCATAGCTTTAGTTAGTTTTTGAAATCAAGTGTTCTGGGCCTCTGTGTTTTCTCCTCTAAGGGTTCATTTTAGTTTATCTGACATTCTTGAAAGAGGTATTTCAGTTGGAGCTATTTATTGTGATTAGTTTAGGGATCTATTTCTTTACTTGTGAGGGTCCAGGTAGTTGCTACCTCTGAGACCAAAATAAATCCAGTTCACCCTTAACATCTCAAACGTGTCTTCTTAAGTCCCACCCTTCTGCATAGCACAGGCAGCTTGGGTCGTAACAATTCTCTGCAGCATCGTACCGAGCTGCTGCACTGAGGGTGGGACCATCAGTCATTGTTTGATGTTCCAGAATGTACCCTTTCCATGAGTTAAATACTTGTTAGATAAAATGAACTATAATATTATTATTGACAGTAATAATATAGAACAATGTTCCCCAAAGAAGGGATACAAAACAACACGATTCTGACTCTCAGCACACCAAAGCTCATAATGTGCTGGGTGGACTGCGGGAGATGAGCCTAATTGTTGGAGAGTCTTGATTCCTGGTGCTGCAGGAGTCTCACTGGACCTACCAGATGTATTGTACCTCACTCTCCCTATTGAGATAACACAAGTTTTATGCGTGACCCACAGTTTCTTCATGGAAACTTCACACATTTATATCTAAATGATTCAAAAGATGAAACGAATCAGTTGGGTGATCAAGCATCAGCAGCCATGACTCAAACACACACTGGTACAGTTTGAATAAGATATATTACTTGCTTCGTGTTTTCAAAAAAGTCAAAAACAAAGAAGGAAAGTAACATCTAAATAGTGATCATTTATTTATATATTATTTAGATCATTTGGACATTTCTATTGAAATCTGCTCCATCGCCTAAAGTACAACAAAGTGATCATTAAAGTTTAATAGGTGATTAATATTTTTCTGACAACAGGTCAGAATAGTCAGAAACTGAGCTGTAGAAAAGAAAGTCAGACAGCTTGTATTTCACACTAGTTGTTTTGTTCATAATCAGCTGGTTTTTCCTCCTTTTGTAAGTGTGGTGGTAAATATGCTCCCAGAAAACACATGTTATGGCCACCAGCCTGGCCTCTTCAGGTTCAGGAGCCAGGATCACCCAGCACGGTGATCAGCCAGACACCGCCCCTCCTCCTCCTCTCTTCCAGGCTGCTGAGGAGCACAGCTGAGATGAATCTCTTTGCTGACCCACACCTGGGATAAAAAGGCTGTGCCTTCAGCGGTCTAGGGGTTCTGCTGTTCTCCAAGCCTTTCGCTTTGTTTTAAACACTGTTTGTGTGTTTTAGAAGATCCATGTGATCTTTTTGGTTTATGTACTGATTTTAAGGTTAACATCGTAGTTTACCGACTTTGGGATTTTAAAACACTCAGTGTGTTCGTAGTGCGTCGGTTTTTATTATCAACTTGTGTTTTTTAAACACCTTCTGTTTTGGTAAAACTTAACAAAATTTTAACCAGGGGTTTTAATGTTGATAAGTGGTCCTTTAAATGTTAAACTTTAAGTCTTGATTTTTGTTAGGCATTATTTTAATAATGCTCTCCATCGGTTTGCTCGCTTGTTTTTAAAACCTTTTATGGCAATTAAACCCATTTTAAATCCACTGTCACATTTCTTATGTTACCCCCTCCTTCACATTTTAACAACACATGTCGGGGACGTGATAACGTATCAACAATTTAGCTCACTATCACAATCTGAAACTCTGTTTTCGACCTTGAATGCTGGACAACATGGAGCAGTAATATAAAATCAGTTTTAATACTTTAACCCTTTGATGCATAATGGTCACTACAGTGGACAGGTACTCAAAATTGTAATTTCTTTATTTTTGCTGTTAAGCACAGCTGTTGAAGACTTAATTGCATGTGAGCCCCTCCATTTGGACTTCAGTAAGTCAAGCCACCATATTTCATGTTCAGAATGCACGCTGTCCACTGAGATGGACATGTAATAAATCATTTGTAAATTAACAAAATGTTACAAAAAATATTTGTTGAAATTTGTTTCATTCACACCTAAAGATGAATGAAAAAAATTGTTTAAAAAATCATGGTTGAAGATTTCATAATTCATGCATCAGAGGGCTAATACTTGAAAGAGTTCATGGCTACAACCAACGTATGGACTTCAGCTGCTTTGAATATCTTGTAACTGTTTCCTGTTTTTCCTTCAGATTTTTTCTGCATCTATGCAGAACTACATCTCATTCAACCTGGACTAGATTTTTCTGCACCAATGGCATCAATAAAATAAAGGTGCTGGTATTTTAAAAGATTTGTTTGTGGAGGATCTAAGAAAACAAGTTTCAGCACTTTGTTTTCATCTACAAGTGAAACTAAAAGTGGACTAAAAGTTCATTTATTTCAGTAATTCAACTTAAAACGCAGAACTAATCTGGGAGACACTCATTTCATGCAAAGCCAGAAATTAAAGCCCTTTATTTGTTATAATGATAAATATGGCTTACAGCCAAGGAAACACAAATTTCTAAATCCCAATTAGAATATTGTGAAAATTTCAAGGCTAAAAGTGTCACACTCATCAGCTAATGAATACAAAACACCTGCAAAGGATTCCTGAATATAGTCTCTGTCTTTAGTTGAATTACTTAAATAGACTTTTGAAGAAGAAAATCTTTTATAGAGCGCCTCTCTAGATAAAAATCACGAGGCGCTTCACACCAACAAATATTCCAAAAATAAAATTAAACTTTTTTTAAAAGATGATTAAAAATATTAAATTGTGATTAAAAAAGTAAAAGGAAAGAGAAAATGAACAAGAAAGAGGTAATCAGTGGATCCCGGGAAAGACGGAGTTGGTAGGAAGAGCAGAATAAGGGGAGGGTGGTGACAAAGGTCACACAAAACCAGCCTGAACAGGTGAGCTTTCAGCTGCTTTTAAAGGAGACCACTGAGTCCACTGATCTCAGGGGGAGAGAGTTAGTCTGGGGACCACAGCAGCAGATGATCTGTCACCTTTGGCCACTAGCCTGGTGCTGCAAAAACCAGTAGGCTTTGGTCACTGGACCTCAGGGGACTGAAGGTGACTGTGACATGCCCAACTTTTTAACTATCCGCCACAAGTTTGTGATTGGTCAGGACGCTGCTTCCTTTAACTTCATCAACAGCATCACCACAGCCTCCTCCAGAAAATTGAGAGAGCCCAAGATATCTAGTGTCAAACGGAGCAGATTGAAGAATACCTCATGTAAAAAGTCCAAAAATATGAATGTTTATTCACCCGCGACTGAAGGAGTAAAAGGATAAGAAGCTAGCATTTTATCTGTGAATGGAAATGACTGACTTGGGTTTAGAAGTGACAAATTTGTCAGTGTTAAAAAGTCTCTGAAATGCATAGACACAATGTAGAGAAAATAGTAAATACATCATCGTGGACTGGATATGTGACTGTAATGGTGACAGGACACCACAGAACAGCACTACGCCCTCTGTTGCCCAGGAGGAAGACTACACTCCCCAGGTGGTGGAGACGTCTGAAGGGAAAACATCTCTGCAAATGTGTCTGCGTGACTCCACGCTGGAGCTGACAGAGACATAAAAATCAGCCTTAACTGGCAGCCGGTGAGACTGGAAGAGGATCGGGGTGACGTGGGTGTGCTTGGAGGTCTCGGGTCAGGGAGTGAAAACTGAGTTGCAGTAGACCACCTCAAGTTCTGAGTGTGACTCAACTAAGCAACGTTTCTGAGGTGAAAGTAGGAAGAACAAACAAGAGAAATGACTGACAGAGTGAGCGCTGGGTCAAAGGTCACACCAGGATTTCTGACAGAGGTTGGAGTGAAGTAAGGTAGAAGGTACCCATACGGGGACCTGTATACAAACTGTTGGTGGTGTAAACCGAGAAGTGTTTCTAAAACTAATTATGAAGCGTAATGCAAAATAAAAAAAACAGAACAATTACCTTTCATAAAAACGAATAAAATAACCACAGTAGTGGGCAAACATCACAACATAAAGACTTTACACTAGGGATGTTCCGATCACAGTTTTTGCTCCTGACCCGAGTCGGAGTCATTTGATTTGAGTATCTGCCGATAGAGGGTCCTGATCTGGTACTTCAGCGATGCATCACAATAAGAAAGAAATAGAGGACACATCCTAGTTGTCCTTTAAGTTTTTTACTATTAAAATTATTTCCTTACTTTTTGTATTTGTCATTACTTTAGTTTATCTGCCAGAAAACAGCACTCACACAGGAAGTACACTGATAAGAAACGTGTTATGAATATATTTAAAGGTAGCCTCGTCATACGTCCTCAGTTTGTGGTTGTATTGAGTGATGAGCATTTTCGCGACTGGGTAGCACGTGGCACCACGGCTGGCAGGCTAACTGTTCTCTGCACAACACCTGCTGCGCCGTTCCAGCCGACTGCAAAACCTGACATTTTCATGTCGGTCTGCAATTTCTCTGTTTATTAACAAATCTTTCAGTGTCGACTGTCTCAGTGTTTTTGCCTGTGTTGCTGCAATAAACTGAGTATTAGTGGCAGGCTGGGATTTAATAAAAACATGTGATTCTGGCCCAATTTTTAATCGTGATCGGATTAGATCGTCCCAAGTTCATATAGATCACTGAAATAGTTTCAATATTGCGCAAATTCTCATTTGTTAATGAGAGGGTCTTAAAATCCCAGTGAAACTGCCTTTCCTTTTGTGTGTGTGCTCGTGTGTCTTTTTAAATTGGTTCTAATGCTAAACCTTTGCCCACAAACATCACATGGAAATGGTTTCTGCCCTGTGTGAACTCTTAAGTGAGAGTTTAAATGTGACCGAAGCCTAAATTTTTGTCCACAAACATCACAATCAAACGGTTTCTCTCCTGTGTGGATTCTCATGTGTTCATTCAGAGCAGTCTTATGTCTAAACTGATGTCCACAAACATCACACACGAACGGTTTCTGCCCTGTGTGGACTCTTGCGTGTGTGTTTAAACTCGTCTTTTCACTAAACCTCCATCCACACACACCACAAACGAATGGTTTTTCACCCGTGTGGACTTTCACATGTGTGATTAAATTGATCTTAACCCGAAACGTTAGACCACAAAAATCACAAGCAAATGGCTTCTCTCCTGTGTGAATTATCAAGTGTGTGTTCAAATTTGTTTTTCGATTAAATCTGGATCCACAAACATGGCAGGAAAACGGTTTCTCTCCTGAGTGGATTTTCACGTGTTTGTTTAAATTAGCCTTTCTGGTAAATATTTTACCACAGTCAGCGCAACTAAATGATTTATGTCCTGTCTGGATTTTTCTGCATGACTTCTTCATAACACACTCCTTGGTGAATACACAACTTGATAACTCCTTTTTAACATGTCTTGTCATGTGTTTCTGAAGAGTTCGGTCGTGGAGGAATTGTTTATTACACTCGGAGCAGTTAAAATATTTGTGGACAACCTTTCCACCGGACTCAGCTCTGCTCTTCTTCCAGTCTTTGTCACAATCCTTGTGTTTTGACGTTGAGTTTGGAAAGTAATTCAGCTGAAAATCAGGACTGTCTCCAGCTCTGTCATCCTCACTGACTTCTGTCTCTGAAGCAGTGGAATCATCTTCATCGGTATTTGGATCACTAGTAGTTTCTGCTCCTCCAACCTCTGCTGTCATCTGATCAGCTGAGCTGCTGGTTGAAAAATCTCTGCCCTCCACCTGATCCCGATAAAGCTGTGAGAACAGAGGTTTATCTTCATCTTCATCACTTTTCAATGAAACCTCAGACAAAGATTTAGTCACTCTATTCCAATTACGATGCTCTCTTTCCTCCTCTATGCTGAGAGGCTCTGGATCCTGCTCATTTACGTCAGGTTTACAATCTTTAGGAGCTTCTTCTTTGATTAGCACCATCTGCTGAACATCTGCAGGGAAAATGGAAACAACACCAATCTCAATGTTCATTTTCTAATCACATATAAAACTAGTTTTACTGAGCCACTTAAGTCACAGCCCGGTCCAGTCCTGGATGTTGTAAAACCTTGTGAAATGCCTTCATCGCTGTAATAAGGCATCTGTCTGGTGATATTTAGATGGCGTGCTGACAAACTGTTAATGATACATGATGAACATTCATGTGTAAAACAAGGAAACATATTCAGAATACATCAGATATGTCCTCCGTGAACTCATTTTGTAGAACAAATGGTTTTAGGGGTTTCCTGCGAACTTTAAAAGCTTTTGATGAACGTTCTTGTTGCTGTATGCCTGACTTCCTGGGTTCATGAAGACCTTCATGGACTCTGAGATGCTCTAGCTGAGGAATCGTATCTGTGCATGAAAAAAAGACACGGCAAAGAATCTTTCCTGTGAGAGCCGCAGTGTTTATTAAAATAAAGTGAAAAACTCCATGAAAACAGAGTTTCTACTTTAGAGCATTTAGTTATTCCTGCTTTTTTTGGGGGGCTAAATTACTTTGCAAAGTTTTGAAAGTTAAAACTTGGTGTTTTTTATGACTTCTTTTAAGTGACCCTTTGTAACCTTTATGCCATTCTTCTATTTTAAGCATAGTTTGTCTGTTTACATCCTATAGAACTGTCTGTTGGGTCAGCTTTGAAACACACCCGCTTTTTCAGATCAGCAAGATATTTATTTAGATCTGGGCCATGTAACATGACTGTATCACAGCTGTCGTTAAACAAACCAGCAGCTAAATGCTAAAGTATAGGATAACAGGAGAAACACACTGGATGTGTGACATGCGGTTATTAACAGAAGTGACTTAGCAGCCAGCTGCTAAAATCCAGTGGCGGGCGGTGCATTCCACACCTGGGCCTTCAGTGATTTCCTATTCAGTCCAATCTAAATTAAACACACCTTAAAATACCATCAATAGGACATCACAGCTGGAGAAACCTCTCTCACACACACACACACACACACACACACACACACACACACACACACACACACACACACACACACTAGTGGCTGGGTAAGACGTCATTTCTGGAGCCCTTAAAATCAAGCTCACATTCCCACACATTCCCAATTGAAAGTAGGAAACTAAGACCACGGATACTGTCAAATCTCAAAAATTAAAGATGGGTTTAAGAGATGAGACAATAAAATAAATAAGTAAAGCAAACACATTATTTGCATTTGTTTTGGAGAAAATTGCACCGCGAAACAACTGAACATGTTGGCGCAGCTGCACACACCACGTCATACACAATATAAATTGCATAGAAACAGAACACATAGAATTATTTCATTTAGCCATTTTATTTCGTTACCATTTATTATTAACAAAATAAAATCACAAAACATTAAAAAAATACTAATAAAATGTTTCTACTCACCAACATAAATGTCCAGCATGGATCTCCTCCTCTCCTGCTCATTAGAAAATAAAATCCATCCTTCTTTCTTTCCTCAGGAAAACCTCAGTGGCTCTGTACAGTTTATCTGTGTGCTTCAGGTCCATGAGTGGATCCTTTTCTATGGACATGGAGGCTAATGCTGAAAGACGTGTCTGTCCGGTCGTGTTTCTGGTGTACGTTTTAACGCGCTTTAATGCTACCAAATCCATCTGATGCGAGCAACAGACATTCCCAGCAGAATAGCCTGCAGCGGTTCTCTGAAGCTGTTAGCCATGGGTACCGTTCATAGTTGCTTGCCTGAAAATGACGAACAAATCCTTTCCCCTGCTGGGACAAGCCAGCTAGCATTGGAGTCGGACGACCTGTTCTCACAATATCCATTTTTTCTTGAAAGGTCCGTCT
Source organism: Nothobranchius furzeri (assembly GCF_043380555.1). Classification (NCBI taxonomy): domain Eukaryota; kingdom Metazoa; phylum Chordata; class Actinopteri; order Cyprinodontiformes; family Nothobranchiidae; genus Nothobranchius; species Nothobranchius furzeri. The sequence continues at coordinate 41,249,669 of NC_091745.1, read as the reverse complement.
GGAAAATGGTGTGGCAAGTAAATCTGCCACCAAGTCCGTCCCTTCTCCTCTTTCAGCCATCATGTGTTCAAAAATACACCGATAGCTGCCTATAGATACAAATCTCTGTGTTTAGTTTTGATATTTTTGCTTCATGCCGCTAGAAAAGTTCTAACTACTGCTTATCCAATCACAGGATGCGTTCACGTCAACTTTTGCGTGAGGCCAGCTAGCTGGCCTGAGCCACGCTGACTCATGAGCTGATTGGCTATCGCAACTGGCTCGTCTCTGTTCACTTACAGCGGACAGTGGTCTTCTCGATTGATTCTGAAGGCCTAGAGCAGACTTAATCTGCCTGAAAACACAAGCTAGCTTAAATCTGATTGGATAACACCCAGCCTTGGTATTTCAACACTGGAAGCAGCGCAGCCAAGTGGGTATAATAGGATATAAAGAAAATAGACCAGTGAACTTTTTTTAATTTAAAAATATTTACCAAAGGAAAATAAATACATTTACGTTTTTGAGTACGTTTAGGCCAGCAGAGAAGGCTTTGCTGGCCCTGACTGCCCACCACTGCTAAAATCACTTCAGACTCTTTACGTAGTTTTTCTGCTCTTTTTACGTTGTCATAGTTGTCAACCGGTTAGCACGCTAAGCTACAAACAGTTGATTGACACGTTGTTTTAAAGCTAAATCTATTAACTACCAGAAAAGTGTAGCTAATAACGTCACACACATACAAACCTGGTCTGTGTGGTGGATCGTTGGGGTTGAAAACAGCACCCGAACCTTCTGTTTTGTCGCTCATTTTCTTTAAAAAGCGTCTTTTCCTGCTTGTAATCTGCAGCTGTCCTTTCACAAGTCTCCAAAGGTCGGCCCACTGATGTACCCAGTCGCGTATGGGCCCACAGGTTCCACATTTCTGTCAGCTTTCGTTTGCCTCGTCCATCTACATTTTAGTAAACGTTTGCCGTCGTCTACCAAGAACTTCCGCTAATGCCATTAACACGCATGCGCACTGCAAGCCTCCAAAGAAAACAATCCAACAGAAAACTTTTGTTTTACTGTGGAAATTTAATTTTTCAACTTTTGATTTGTTGAAAATAGGAGAAACATTAAATAAGAGACGTTAATATATAGAATAATTAATATTTAATGAATGAAACGGGTGTATAATGTTGTTCTACATATCACAAACAACTAAACAAGCTTAACATATGGGCAGGCATGTCAACAGACTCAGTAGCCCACCTGCACGCAGGAAGTAACAAAATAAGTAATGTTTAAATTTAGTGTAGTCAACTAGACCATTTCATAAGTGTTCTGCCTTCATTAGGTAACAGAAAAAGGTTGTTTTTTAAGGATTTAAGGATTAAATCTCAAGATCTTCTAGTTTTGAAGCAATACGTTTTCAAAATGTTTACATATACATCTGACAAAAGACCTGGTTCCCATTTAAAACTATAACAAAGTAACAGAGGTGTGACCAAATCACTACTTTGCAAGTCACAAGTCTTTCCAGTCAAGTCCAAGCCAAAGACAACCAAGTCCAAGTCGAATCCAAAGTCAATGATCTGGAAGTCCAAGTCAAGTTCAAGTCCTTAACTTTGAATTTTCAAGTCATAATCAAGTCATCTGTCCAGCTTCAATTTAATGACAATGATAATAAATGAATTCCAGAAATAAAGCTTCTTAAAGCTTCATTTATTTGCTCAAACAAGCAGGAAGTGCAACTGAAACTGATTATAAACAAAGTGCTGCTGCAGTTAGCAGTGAATCAAACCCAGAGCCAAGAATGATTCATGATTTTTGTCCATATCGTGCCACTTTAGTGACAAAATATCAAACATGCTCAAGTCATCATCAAGTCAACAGATGCAAGTCGATTCAAGTCGCAAGCCATTGGTGTTCAAGTCTGAGTCGAGTCGTAAGTCTTTATAGATTTTATCAATTCAAATCAGAAGTCATTAAAAATAATGACTCGAGTCTGACTGAAGTCCAAGTCATGTGACTCAAGTCCACACCTCTGCAAAGTAATAAACATTATTGTTTTAACTTTAAGATCAGCTACTGGAAGTGAGTAGGACCTGGCTGCAGACATCAGCTGGTGTGTCGAGAGCAAGATGGCGTGTCATTACTTTTACCGGAAAATCGACGAGTGAAAGACCTCGGCAGGAAGTTGGTCTTTTTTTGGCGGCCGCTACGTTGTTTTTTTTTTTCAACCATACTCGGCGGGTTTCAATTAAGCAAAGGTAAGGATAAGGATGATAGATAAAGAAAGAAAGATAAGGATGAAATTAACTAATTGTTGCAACCGTTCTTAGTGCTTAAATGTAGGCACTGTAGCGTTTAAAGCTTTACCAGAGAATTATTGCAAAGGCACCGTGTTTCATAGCTAATTGTATCAATATTAACTAGGGCCCGACCGATATATCGGCCGGCCGATATTATCGGCCGATATAGGGGTCATTAACTCTATCGGCTATCGGCCATAAAGATGGCCGATATGGCCGATATAGCGCTACCTATCCAGCAGATGGCGCCAGCTTTATGAACTCATGTTGTGGGCTCCACTCCTCGGGGGGGTGGAGCCACCGTCACAGCACACATGCAGCGGAGCGGCGGAGTCAAGCAGAGAGGAGACGGTGATGAGAAAGTAGGAGGTAAGTCTTCAGTTTTAAGCATATTTGTTGTGTCAGTGGTAAGTTGAACGGTAAAATAAGCAATGACAAAAGTATGTTTCCCCTCAGCATGCTTCCTAAGTTTATTGTGTGCCTCGTGGCCTCGTATTGAAAAGTTAACCTGAAAAAATAAAATAAATACTTTCGCAGCATTACGCTCTATGCAGAGCTCACGCTGCTTCCCCTTTAGTCATGCAGGGCAGTAAGTAAGTAACAATGGCCTTTTTCTGGTAGACATTCTGGAATATTCTCAGACAATTTCCTCCGCTCTTCTTCAGCAGTCTTTTCAAACTCACGCGGTTCACCCGCAGCTTGCGAAAAAAATAATGCAGACACCGAAACTGTCGCTGCGCGGTGCGGGCGGAGCATGCAGCGCTTCGGCGGCCCATGTGGCCTGTAGAATATGGCGTTTAAGGCGTGCCACAACCCGTGCACGCGCATTGGGTCCACAGCGCGCGTGTGAACGGGACTCGCGAGCGCAAATATACATGGCAGCGCGCGTGTGAACGGGACTCGCGAGCGGAAATATACATGGCGAGAGGTCATTTGTGCACTGAGAGGGAGCAAACTGTGCCTGTGAGCGCACAAGGATGTGCACAAGTGACAAACCTGTGTGCGCACGTTGTCAACGAGCACACGGCGGAGGAAAACGTGCGCGCGCGGCAGCCTCTGTGCGCGCTCGGCAGCCTCTCTGCGCGCTCGGTTTCTGACTCCTGCTCGCTCGGCTGTAAGGGCTTTTGGCACTCTGGAGGCGTGGCCTGTGGCAGATCTTCTCTGTCCTCTGATTGGTTAGTTTACCCCGCACTGTATCCTCTATCTATATAAAAAAGTCTGACATTCAGTAGTTGCTGGCATAGCTCAGCTGGGAAAGCGGGTGACTCTCGCCCCAGAGGATGCAGGTTCGAGTCCGGGCAAGGAAAATGCAGTAGATGTCATGTTAGCTTTTCTTAATTTCAGGTATTTTACAGTTGTGACCGTTCAACTGTCATTAAACGTCCGAATGTTTGCTGGGCAGTGTTTTAAAAAGTGCACATAAGCTAGATGGTTTTAACCATATAAAATTACATTTTTTGTGATATTGGAAAAATACATACTGAAATAAAACTACTGATTGAAAACTTTATGACTGTGGTTGTACAATATATGACTCACTAATACACTGCAAACTCCCTTAGAGTGGGGCTTCCAGAGAGAGAGAGAGAGAGAGAGAGAGAGAGAGAGAGAGAGAGAGAGAGAGAGAGAGAGAGAGAGAGAGAGAGAGAGAGAGAGAGAGAGAGAGAGAGAGAGAGAGAGAGAGAGAGAGAGAGAGAGAGAGAGAGAGAGAGAGAGAGAGAGAGAGAGAGAGAGAGAGAGAGAGAGAGAGAGAGAGAGAGAGAAGTTCTTGCCTCATTAATGAATTGTTTATTTTTTTCAGTATTTAATTGACAAATTATCCTTTCAAATAATTAATTGATGAGTTACATAATTGTCCATTTAGAATTGTTGAATGGACTGAGTCAAGTTTGGTGCACTTTATATATTTCAAAACATGTTTTTTTTATTTTAATGATGCATATAAATAATTTAAATGTTAATTTAATGAAATATTTCTATTTTTTCATTACCTCACCCTTGTTTTGACAAAAACGGGACCTTGCTGGATAATATCATGGAGAAACTATTTGTTCACAGTACATGGCTCAGTGAGGATCTGTGTACCAAAGGAGGAGGAGATACTCAGAAATCTGTCTGCAGATTGTTACAACCCAGACTGGAAGTGGTGGGCTGTAATAAGAAAGGAGACCAAACAGAGGAGTGGGGGTTCAACAACTGATTTATTTAACAAAAGTAAGGATTTACTAAAGCAAGTTAGTGAACAGAAAATGGCCATCTCAAGGTTTTACTCGGATGTCCCTCAGCAGGGTGCAGCACTGTTGAAGGTCATCTGAATGAAAGCTTGATATGCAGTTTCTTTATGAAAGTGTGTAAATATGCAGTGTGGTTGCCGTACATATGTTGAGGTTCTCAGACATCAGGCTTCTTTGCCCAGGCCTTCACTAGTGGGCTATTTTAAAAGTTGGTAAGGAGAAAAACCACAGCATATAGCTGATTGTTTACAAATGCAAGGAGGGGAATAACAATCAAAAACCTAGTGTTCTTGGACCAGATGAATGGAGCGCTCCACTTGCACTCAGAGATGTTATGGCTTCTGTTTCTATAACTTTACATGCAGACATTTGAGGTTTGCCAGAAAGAAAAGCTGGCCTGTACACTTTGCAGGGCACAATGTCATCAATGAAGAAACCCCTGTCTACCATGATGACCATCTCTAGTTGTAGCATTTTCAACACACCAGATTCCCAGGTTGGTCGCTGATAGTTCCAGCATACAGTGCTGAGACAAAGGTCACTGGCCTATGTGGCACAATCCAAATGAGCCTCTTCAGAGTGCAGTTGAACTTGAGGAAAATATATGACTCTGGAAGAGAGGGGAATATGGCCATTGACACCTCAGATCAGTGCAGTCAAGAATTACTGGTGTTTGGGTAGTCCTGAACGTGTTGTGATGCCCCCACCATCTCATTGGGTTTTCATTTGTGTTTAATTGTGTTTTTCTTCTGTTGTAGGCAGCTCGTTAAGCAGCCTTGGAGGCACCTGGGCTCAGGGTGTGGTGCTGCCTACAAAGCCTACTGTTTTTCTGCTTTCACTGGGTCTCTCCTGTGTGGTGGAGAGTCCTCACTGGCCACTTTCTGTTCACTAACTTGCTTTAGTAAATCCTTACTTTTGTTAAATAAATCAGTTGTTGAACCCCCACTCCTCTGTTTGGTCTCCTTTCTTATTACAGCCCACCACTTCCAGTCTGGGTTGTAACAATCTGCAGAAAGATTTCTGAGTATCTCCTCCTCCTTTGGTACACAGATCCTCACTGAGCCATGTACTGTGAACAAATAGTTTCTCCATGATATTATCCAGCAAGGTCCCGTTTTTGTCAAAACAAGGGTGAGGTAATGAAAAAATAGAAATATTTCATTAAATTAACATTTAAATTATTTATATGCATCATTAAAATAAAAAAAAACCATGTTTTGAAATATATAAAGTGCACCAAACTTGACTCAGTCCATTCAACAATTCTAAATGGACAATTATGTAACTCATCAATTAATTATTTGAAAGGATAATTTGTCAATTAAATACTGAAAAAAATAAACAATTCATTAATGAGGCAAGAACTTCTCTCTCTCTCTCTCTCTCTCTCTCTCTCTCTCTCTCTCTCGCTCTCTGGAAGCCCCACTCTAAGGGAGTTTGCAGTGTATTAGTGAGTCATATATTGTACAACCACAGTCATAAAGTTTTCAATCAGTAGTTTTATTTCAGTATGTATTTTTCCAGTATCACAAAAAATGTAATTTTATATGGTTAAAACCATCTAGCTTATGTGCACTTTTTAAAACACTGCCCAGTAAACATTCGGACGTTTAATGACAGTTGAACGGTCACAACTGTAAAATACTTGAAATTAAGAAAAACTAACATGACATCTACTGCATTTTCCTTGCCCGGACTTGAACCTGCATCCTCCGGGGCAAGAGTCACCCGCTTTCCCAGCTGAGCTATGCCAGCAACTACTGAATGTCAGACTTTTTTATATAGATAGAGGATACAGTGCGGGGTAAACTAACCAATCAGAGGACAGAGAAGATCTGCCACAGGCCACGCCTCCAGAGTGCCAAAAGCCCTTACAGCCGAGCGAGCAGGAGTCAGAAACCGAGCGCGCAGAGAGGCTGCCGAGCGCGCACAGAGGCTGCCGCGCGCGCACGTTTTCCTCCGCCGTGTGCTCGTTGACAACGCGCGCACGCAGGTTTGTCACTTGTGCACATCCTTGTGCGCTCACAGACACAGTTTGCTCCCTCTCAGTGCACAAATGACCTCTCGCCATGTATATTTCCGCTCGCGAGTCCCGTTCACACGCGCGCTGCCATGTATATTTGAGCTCGCGAGTCCCGTTCACACGCGCGCTGTGGACCCAATGCGCGTGCACGGGTTGTGGCACGCTTTAAACGCCATAGTAGAATAGGATAACAAGGGCGACGAATGAAGGAGTCCCCGTTTAGCGGCGCTTCGGCGGCACACGACCGTTGTCGCAGCTGAGGACGGGCGAGGGGGGGTTGGCAACAAAGCAATGAAACGCTGTGCAGGGAGTCCCCCCTCCTCTCCCTAGCTGGGAGAGGAGGGGGGGCAGTAATACGAGAAAATAAACATCCCTCTGCAATAGAATAAATCTATTGTATTTTTTCAGCCTTATATTTTACATAAGGCTTATACATTGCCACATACTAATCTAACGTATCTTATTTTTATTTCCCTAATACTGTCGGCTTTGGAAAGGATCAAAACACAAAAGTGTAAAACTCAAAAGTATTTTAATGCCAAAAATCAGGTAGCTAGGATGCTGAAACCAGCAGAGTATGACCGAAACTGAACCGTATGCACTGAGGAGTGAGAGATGACAGAAGACTAGTTATGAGGAGGAGCTGTGAGTGGGAGCAGAGGACAGCAGGGGAACATAGGAGGAACTATAAATGAAAATAATTTTAAAGAAGAAAGAATCCTAAAAGGGAAAGAAGAATAACTAGAAAAAAAAACCTGACAACAAACGGAAGACGCATACTAAATGAGAAAACCTTAACAGCTGGGGAACCAAACTAAAACAGAGCCATTGGTTTTGAGCCACAATGTCTGATATAATTTATTTACATGATAATTTTTTTACTTTTAAGTATAAAATGCCACATTTAATGTATTTTACTTTGTCTTAGTATCAACAGATATATAACTGTACTTTTATGCTGATTATTTTATTACAGATGGAAAAAGACGGTCGTAGTAAGGTGTGGGCCTACTTCACTAAAGATCCATCCGGTGATGTCATCTGCAGCATCTGCTCATCTTCAGTAGTAGTTTGTGTGTTCTGTTGTTTTTGAGATTGCAAAATAAATCTTATTTGCATTACTTGGAAACCCTAGTGAGTTATTGAGACAGTTCTTTGGTGTGTAATATAGAAATAAGTTAGCATCAAAAAGGCAGAGAATGAAGGGTTTAATCTTAAGAACATTTGTATCTATTTTTTGTGAGGGAGATTTATCGGCCATTATATCGGCTATCGGCCTTTGTTAAAAGTTTTATATCGGTATCGGTATCGGCCCCCCAAAAAAAGCATATCGGTCGGGCCCTAATATTAACACGCAGTCTTAAAACGAATGCAGGGAGATCACAAGCTAGCTAACACAAAAGCTACATAAATAAAGATATCAGCAATTGTAGCTTAGCTTTAACTTAGCTATTTGATTTTTCTGGTCTCCCTGTTTGTTAAAACAGTTAAAGTAATAATTTTAACTATATATAATTTAGATATGATATAAAGACCACGATTTCTAATACTGACTTGACTGAAACGTTATTAATACCATTTTTTAATTAAAAAGCGTAGATTTTCAGAGATTTGTAAGTGGTTTCAATCACTAGTTTTCATACGAGGCTAAAGTTAGCTTCCGATTCGGGAAATGGCTAAAGGGCTAATACACCCAATTTTTCTCTACTCTGACCATTTTTATTCTGCTCTAGCTCAAAACCTACAATACATACACTCTTCAAACCTGTTTTAGATTATTCTGGGCTCGTAGGAATGCATAAAACATAGTTTGTGATTTGTGAAACCTTCCTCTGATTTGTGAAACTTCAAAAAGACAGATTTATGAATTTATTTTTCAGCATCTGGCCCACACTGGAACTGGTCCTGTGCACCCAGAAATAAAATGTATTTTCTGGACAAGCTTAGCTTTAGATATCTCTAAATATTTTTCAGTTATTGTGTGTGGTGTGCTGGGTCATTCTACTGTGGTTGCACAAATCAGGTGTCCTGCAACAGGTACAATAACTTTGAAATAGTAGCCGCTTCTCTAATTAATGCCGCCCTCCTTCTGATTCTGTTTCAGAATAATCCTATCCTTATAAAAAATAGATATTTTTGTCGACTGACTGCTTTGATCGGGTTTGGTTTATATTAATATTACCGGATTTAAGCACATGTAGCTGCAAATCATTCAGGAGTTACAGGCCTTAAATATAGATCTAAAATGAATATCAGACTTCTTCAAGTGACACTGACAAAACGCCTTACATGTGCTTGTATTCTTCATTTGCTAATAAGATGTATTTTTATCTAAATTACAGGACAATCAAGGCTTTGAAAAATGGAACCCAGGCAGTGATTTCAGATGGTGAAGTCAAGGTAATGTTTAATTATAATAAATTAAGACTCTAAAATTGGACATAGGATAATGCAATCTCTTGTTATCTGTGGTAATGTTGCTTATTTTTAACTCTTGTCTCTACTCAGACTGTGTATAAGGATCTCTGCAGCGGTGGAGTGAAGTCTGGCCTCATGTATCTGTGGCACAATCCAGGTGTCTCGCTTAAATTAAAGCAAAGACTAAAGCCACTGATGTTCCACTTTGCTGATGCACAGGTAAATGTATACTGACTTACAATAAGTTGCATCACATTTATTTATGTGGATGCATGGTCAGTGGGCCACCTGGGTCCGTTGTCTAATGCTGAGAGGAACGTTTTGTTCATTTTTATGTTAACGTGTTTTATAGGTTGACGAGCTGACGGAGCGGATTGGTTCATGCTCAGGAATAGATAAACTAATAAAGAAGAGAGTTCCAGTTTCTGGACTTGGTGTTTGATGTCCTTGTTCCAGAGGTACAAAGCAGTCTTCAGCAGTGATTGGTATAAAAGTTACTTTTCGAAAACATTTGACAGTGTATGAAGTAATCCTTAACAGAGTTTGGTGGCAGGAGAATCTCGTCTCTGCTTTTTGCGGATGATGTGGTCCTCCTAGCTTCACCCAGCTCTGACCTTCAGCTCTTGCTGGGTAAGTTCGCGGCCGAGTGTGAAGCGGCTGGGATGAGGATCAGCACCTCCAAATCCATGGTTCTCGACCGGAAAAGGGTGGCTTGCCAACTCCGGGTCGGGGGAGAGGTCCTACCTCAAGTGGAGAAGTTTAAGTATCTCGGGGTCTTGTTCACGAGTGAGGGTAGGAGGGATCGGGAGATCGACAGGCGGATTGGTTCAGCGTCTGCAGTGATGCGGACGCTGAACCAATCTGTCGTGGTGAAGAGGGAGCAGAGCCGGAAAGCCAGGCTCTCGATTTACCGGTCGATCTACGTCCCAATCCTCACCTATGGTCATGAGCTTTGGGTAACGACCGAAAGAACGAGATCGCGGATACAAGCGGCCAAAATGAGTTTCCTCCGTAGGGTGGCCGGGCTCAGCCTTAGAGATAGGGTGAGGAGCTCGGACATCCGGGAGGGACTCGGAGTAGAACTGCTGCTCCTCTGGATCGAAAGGAGTTAGTTGAGGTGGTTTGGGCATCTGGTCAGGATGCCTCCTGGACGCCTCCCCGGGGAGGTGTTTCGGGCATGTCCTGCCGGCAGGAGGCCCCCGGGTCGACCCAGGACACGTTGGAGAGGTTACATCTCCGATCTGGTCAGGGAACGCCTTGGGGTCCTGCTGGAGGAGCTGGTGGAGGTGGCCGGGGAGAGGATGGTCTGGAGCTCCCTAGTTGGGATGCTGCCCCCGCGACCCGGACCCGGACAAGCGGAGGAAGACGGCGACGTTGAAGTAATCCTGCATGTTTTTCAGGTAACAATAAAAGTGTTGGAAAAATGGGAGGGGATGAATCGATATGCAGCTGAGAAAGCCATGCTTCAGCAAATTCATTTGTACCCAAAATAAAATGGTTGTGAAATCAAGTGTTTCTTTGGTTTTATTGTCTTTCACTCAAAATAAATACCAACTAGCTAAATAGTTATCAGCTGTAGTAGTTAAATTCTGTTGCAATGAGCTGCTGTGATACACAATAGGACAGTGTTATGGATATTTAATAACTAATTTTTGTTGCTGGTGAGAGAGGAGTGTTGCTGAAATGTTTTTCACTGCTTCTGGGAGTCCTGTACTTTAGCAATTGGTGTAGGTCAAAAGTTCATCTTGGGCTTAACAATAAAACTGAATATTTAGCCAGTACTATTTTGTTTGCACATTTTGAAAAGTCTTAGTTTAACGTGTTCTCATTTTATCCATATGTTTTTTTAATTCACTTTACAGCCTTTTATTGTGTGTGTGTATATATACATTTATGTGTGTGTGTGTGTATATCTATATGTATATGTATGTATGTATGTGCTACTGTCATAAAAATTCCCTGTCTGAAGAACAAAGGGATTTAATATTCAATTTTCATGCAACGCAGGTAACAACGTTACCTAAGTTTGCCGGTCCAGATCTGAAGAGAAAAAAAAAATCCGAAATAAAAAGCTTTTTCCGGTAAGTTTTGTTTTTTAAAAAACTACTTCCAGTGAAAGTAATGACTTCTGGTTAAGGTAATGACCCACCGTGTAATTTTTCTCTTAAATGTGTACAAATCGAAGAGAAAAACGACACAGTATGGTTTTGACAAATCCAAACTACTTTTGTGCTTTGTCAATAAAGCGTATTCAAGAAAAAAAAACTACTTCCGGCAAAGGTAATGACCCGAAAAAAACTACTTCCGGCAAAGGTAATGACTTCCGGCGGAGGTAATGACACTGGTTTTTCCGGATACGTCATTTCCTGTCACGGCAAAGACGCCAGCTGATGTCTGCAGCCAGATGCTCTTGCTGGAAGTAGGCAGGAGCTGTTTGTGTGGGATTCCACTAGATGGCGCTAATGTCAAATCAGCACCACATTCAGTTCGTGCTGCTCTGCACTCTGATGCATTCAAATGAAATAGAACAGATCAGTTTGACTGATGCCCGAGCTTTATTTGTACACATGCAAACAGTATATATATATATATATAAAAATGATCGGCATGTTGTTTCACTTCCTTTCCCAGAGAAGTAAATGTAATTCTACCGTGGCCAGTTACAGTTACAAACACTTTGTCAAAACCTTGACGAAAAAATAAAAAATAACCTAATAAGTCAAGCATTTTGAAGGATTTCAAACACTTGTGTAAACATTCTGATGAAACAGAAATCTGGCCCCTAGTCTGTTAACGATGAATTCTGTGTTCAGAGGTTTTGGTCCTTAATCTTATCAAAAGTTAAAAATAAAAATACTAATAAAAACAGACCAAATTAAAGCCATAAAGTTTAAACAAAATAAACAAAACTCAGAGATGATCTGGAGAAGTTACATCTAGATGAGAATGAATTAAGATTTTTTTAATGAATACAATCCTGCAAAAGTGGTAAAAAAAATCTGTGCACATGGACAGGATTTGTCACAAACTATGAATTATTTCGTTCATATTAGTTTTTATTTAAAAACAGCATTAGAAGAATCCACGCTGACACCCCTGAGCTGACTGCAGTACAAACACTTTAGCTGATCAAACATTGACTCTTGTGTTGACATAAACTCTGATGTTCAGGTGATCGTGTAGCTTTTCCGTAGGTCATGAGGCACATTTGTATGTTAAATGATTCGGGCTGTTTTGGCACCAGCAGAATGAATCAGTGTTGCTGCTGACACAGGAACAACTCACCACGCACGTTTCTGCCTCCACAAAAGATTTTACTCTCTCCGTGTTTCTGACTAACTCAGCTGATCCATTTTAGGTCTCCTGTTTCCTCTGAAAATCTCCCTTAATGAAAATGATTTTCTCTTCCCTTATGTTTGTCTTAAATTTTCCCTTTGTCCACATGAAACTTTCAAATTCTCTCTGTTCTCTTTTTCTTCTTCTGCTTTCTAGAAACCTCAGTATCTGTTGCGCGTTGTGGCCATCTTGACTCATTTGTCCATTTGTGTATTCTGGCAAATGTTTGCATTTTTTCAATAAAAGGAAAATGACAAAAACGATTTAATCATCAATACTGTTTGCTTTCACATCTCCATACACACTCACTGGCCACTGTATTGGGTACACCTTGCTAGGCCTGGTTGGACTCTCTTTGACTTCAGAACTGCCTCAATCCTTTGTGGCATAGATTCAACAAGGTACTGGAAACATTCCTCAGACACTTTGGTTCATATTGACATGATAGCGTCTCACAGTTGCTGTACATCCATGATGCAAATCTCTCGTTCCACCACATCCCAAAGGTGCTCTATGAGATCTGGTGACTGTGGAGGCCATTAGAGTGCAGTGAACTCAATATCATGTTCAAGAAACCATCTGAGATGATTCGAGCTTTATGACATGGTCCTGCTGGAAGTAGCCATCAGAAGAAGGGTACACTGTGGTCATAAAGGGATGGACACGGTCAGCAGCAATACTCATGTAGGCTGTGGCGTTGCAACAATGATCAGTTAGTACTAAGGGGTACTAAGTGTGCCAAGAAAATGTCCCCCACACCATTACACCACCACCACCAGCCGGAACCGTTGATAGAAGGCAGGATGGATCCATGCTTTCATCTTGTTGACGCCAAATTCTGACCCTACCATCCGAATGTCGCAGCAGAAATCGAGACTCATCAGACCAGGCAACATTTTTCCAATCTTCTGTTGTCCAAACTTGGTGAGCCTGTGTGAACTGTAGCCTCAGTGTCCTGTTCTTAGCTGACAGGAGCTGGTGTGGTCTTCTGCTGCTGCGTTCAGAGATCCTCTTCAGCATACCTTGGGTGTAACGAGTGAATATTTGAGTTACTGTTGCCTTTCTTTCAGCTCGAACCATTCTGGCAATTCTCCCCTGACCTCTGGCATCAACAAGGCATTTTCTCCCACAGAACTGCCGCTCACTGGATGTTTTCCCTTTTTCTGGCCATTCTTTGTAAACCCCAGAGAGGGTTTTGTGTGTGGCAATCCCAGAAGATCAGAAGTTTCTGAAATAATCAGACCAGCCCATCTGGCACCAACAACCACACCATGTTCAAAGTCACACCTTTCTTCAGCATTCTGAAGCTCAGTTTCAACTGCAGCGGATCGTCTTGACCATGTCAACATGCCAAAGTTCATTGAGTTGCCACCATGTGATTGGCTGATTAGTGATTTGTGTTAACGACCAGTTGGACAGGTGTGCCCAATTAAGTGGCCAGTGAGTGTATTTTACCAACATCTTGTAAGAACCAACATTTTTTTCTGATTTTACCCAAGCAGCACACTGGACTTGAAGTACAGTAAACATATAAATATCAGAACTGGTCAAGTTGGCCTTGTAAAAGCTTTTAGAAAAATGAGATGCTTTTGCTGATGTAGAGGAAGAAGCTTCAAAATGTGACGATCTTATTCCTGACAACAGTGAATCTCACAAGGACGATGAGACCAAGCATCAGCTAGAGGACGCATCTTAGAGCTGTCAACAACCAGCTACAGGACAAGTCACTCAATGGGGATCTTCTTGACAGCGAAAAGAGCCACCCCATGTTTGCTGCTGTGATGTGGATGCAACCAGGGTTCAGTGAGGCTGGTGTCTCATCTGGACCGACACGGTTACGGTTTATAGCTTGTGTCTGTCTAAACTGACGTGAATGGATTCAATACAAAATTAAGTTCAAATTAAAAAGAGCTAATATAAAGAATTATGCTTCATTTGCAAATTTGTTTAATTTCACCCTTCAGAATTTTGATAATTTACTTTTTTATTAAAAAGAAAATTATTTGCACATTCATTTCTATATGTGATTTAAGAAGGTTAAAGGTCAAATACTAATATTAAATGCTGTTTATACGGCTTGTAATAGTGGTAAAGTAAACATATTTAACCTTTCTCAGTGGCCAAGTGGTAGAGTGTCCGCCCTGAGACTGGGAGAACAGGGGTTCGAATCCTGGTCGGGTCATACCAAAGACTTTGAAAAAATGGGACCCAATGCCTCCCTGCTTGACACTCAGCAGTAAGGGGTTGGAATGGGGGGGTTAAACCACCAAATAGTTCCCGAGCGCGACTGTGTCTGCAGCTCACCGCTCCCCCAGGGGATGGGTCAAATGCGGAGAACAAATTTCGCACACACACCAGTGTGTGTGACAACTAATGGGACTTTAACTTTATGTTGAATATTTTAATCAAAAATTGTTTTATTGAATTAAATACTGGGAAAAAAAAACGCTGGCTGAAAAACAAGAATATGAAAACCACACAAAGATAAAAGTTCGTTATTAAGGGCATTTCTTTATTTTGGTTGATCGGAGACCAAAATTATAGAAACAGAAGACTCCGTCTGAGTTATCTTTCAGATCTTTAATGTTTTTCGGTCACCAAACATTCTGAAGCCCAATATATGTTACAATACCTGAGAAAATCTGTAATAGTCCAAGCTCAAGTCTGTGACTCAGAACTAAAGAACCAGTATTGGATTTAAAGCCACAGTGTGTAATTTTTTACTTGCTTACCATCAAATTCTGAGTATCATGTTCACTAACATCTATTCTAAATTTTCCTATTAGCTTGAAATTTTACCTTTTTACATACATAAACTGTGGCAGACGCTCCATACATGCACTGTCTCGAAATACCGTAGCTGTTTAGAGACATACAAGATATAATGCTCTTGATTTCAAGTTTGCGCTTTAACATGAAAGTTCTCCTCCCTCTGAACATTGCGAGGGGTTGGCGCCGGTTCTCTCCATGGCAGCCTTGTTGGTTTGGGGAAATTCTGCTCCTTCCCCTTGGATTGTTTACCCTGCACTGCAATGATCGCTGGATTGAAAACTGGAAGTCGTTTATAACTGTGGCGGTGGGCACAGCTGAGAGGGAGAGGGAGACGAGTGACGCCACAGAAGCGGTCGACACCTTAGGCGTGGCAGTTTTGCTACGCACGGCAGAAGCAGCAGCACTGGAACGAGAAGACAGCAGCTGCTGCTAATGACTGATCGGCCCGTTCTAAAAATATATTCACCGGACACGGACAGAGGGCTCTCTAATCCCGGAGACACTGAAGGAAACAGCGGAAACAGGAAATAAAACTAGCTAACGATTGAAACTGGTGAGCGGTGTTTCCACATGGCCTTTTGACACATGTGGGCTACTGTAGCTGCAATACCTACTCTGGACTGTGTAGCGCTAAGGAGTCGAATATTTTTACACACCGGGGCTTTGAGATAAAAGTTTAAAAATATATTAGAAAATCCACTTAATAAATTCACCAAACAGGCCTTTTAAATGCCTTCACCCCCTTTCATCATGAAAATTACTTTGGATTCTTCAGATTAAAAGCAAATTCAGACATGTCACCTTCTGCTTTGATCTTCACATTCAAATTTTACATACAAATCAAAGTCAGTGTAACAAAATTTTTGATTTGTTCAGGTGCTGAGATCAGATGGACGTTCACATGCTACCTTGGCAGCATGTCCTGCAGGTCTGCCACCACGTAGGCAACCACGGCCCACAATGCCGAGCAGAGGTCCATGTCCCGAGGGTTCTGCACTGTCATGGTGTCCCCCTCACTGTGGTGGAACCAAAAGTAACGACTGTCTGCCACATGGAGGCTGGCACCTGGATGAAGGATGGGCACAGTCATATATTGGAGTAGCTTAAACTCTTGGTTTTAACAGCATGAAATCTCATTCATAAACAGAAGCAGCACCACTCTACAGTAGGGGTACTCAAGTGTAAAGCCTAATTTATATTTCTCCATCAGCTCTGCCAGGGAGAGGCGCACACGCACTGACAGACGTTTTGTTTTCGGACTTCTCCATCAGCTGGGGAGTGTTACAGCCCAATTCCCCACCAGGACAAAAGAGCGTATCGCTATTCTGAGGTATCCTGCCACCATTAGTCACGTATCCGTTCCACGATGGTGTATTTACGATCGTGTTTACCTTGTTTAATGTATTTAAGAGACTTTTGAACATGGACAAAATTGTCCCTCATTCCCCTCCACCTCTTCATGCGATCGGTGCCTCTAAAGTCACGTGTCTCATCCTTTTGGTCCATGAGTAAAATGCTTGCTGCATATCTGTCTACTCCTTCAGTCACGACTGAACAAATGTAAATATTTTCAGACTTTTTCAGTGAGGAATTCTGCCGCTAAATATATTTTTTGTTTGTTGAAGTGGCAAAGACGGTGCTGTTGACAAATGAAAACAGGAAGCAGCATCCTGACCAATCACAAGCTTGCAGTCTCTGTCTCTTTCGATGAAATTTGGGGCACGTCTCCATCTTCTTCCGCAAGCCTGTCATGGGCTCTCGCATCAACGCATAATGGAGTTGCGCGCGTCCGTCCCGACACAGAAGTTTCAATTAGGCATAAGCGACAGTCAGGGTACGTGCAGGAATCTTGGAAGTTAAATTTAATACATTTTCAAGACCTTCTTTTTAATACCTCACCGCCATTTCAAGGTGTAACCATTTACAGTGATCAGTGATACTTTTAACTCAACAGATTTAGTTTGTGATAAAGACTAGACCACTCTGATACAAAAATAAATAAAAATCAAAAAGGCTAGGATAGTAAATCAAAGCAAAGTTTATTAAAGAACAAAAACCTTTGCTCCACCCTCAACAACAATCATGCTGACATGTGCCTTAGTTCTTCTGATTTGGTTTCCAGCTGCTTCTCAGTTTGGACCAATTCATTCCGTTTTTCTTTACTACATCTTCTGAGGATGTTGGACTTTGTGATCAGTTGTGCCCTCAATGTCCCAGATTTCCGCTCTGCCTGGTCAGCTAACTTATCAGCATCTGTTTCGAGGGCGTCGCACACCTCTGTCTGAACAGTTCGTTTCCTTTTCAGGTCTTGTATCTCCTCTTGCACTGCTTTTCTTTTGAGGTCCTGTGTGGCACTCTGTTTCTTCTTCCGGTCATCGTCCAGGTAACTCCTGTACATTGACCTTGCACAGGCTGCTGAAGCCATGAGCTCCTTTGTGAGAACCTTCAAAACACCCCACAGACACTGATCTTGTCACATATCATCCTCAAAGCTTCCATCGACTTTTCAAGGTTGCTGCATGTTTCAACCTCCTTGTTGACGGAAAACCCTCTTTCCACCGTGGCTTGTCCGCGGGACAGAAGTAGTAGGCTCTGAGGGAAAACTTAGATAGCCCTGGATAGGACTTGCTCAAGGCTGAATGCAGGAAAACATCAAGTCGCTCCTTCAGTGGCTGGAAGGAGGAGAAGCTCTCAGCTCTCGCCTCAAGCGAGAGAAAGCTCTGGAACTGTTGTTCCATGACCAAGCAAAGCCTGGTGGGCCACCAAGCTTATAGAGCGCTGGGGGAAACCCTGGAATGTGTATGGAAAAAAACTCTCAACCCACCTGTGGCCACAGAATGGTAGCGGAAAGGAGGTGGACCCAGTCAAGGCAGTAAAGTCCTCCCTCCTAGCTGGAACATTATGAAAGAGGTAGTGGAGTGCTCGAAGGAGCTTGTCCATCTGTCACATGGTAAAGCCTGCCTTCAGAGCATTGTGGAGGGTGTGAAGCCCACAGCTTCCAACATTAACCAGATGAGCATCGTATAGCTCAGAGTGTTCAGTCTGGAAGAGGTCTGCAAGCTTCAAGTTGACGTTTGGGCCGTCCATACTGATGGAGAGAAGCTGCCTCATATTCATTGATGCAACACATTCCTGAGAATAAACACAACAGCAAGTATATTAATGGCAATATTCCTTTTATGCTTATTTTTTAATACACTGGCATTCAGTAAGCTATTAGACTGATTTTCACTCATGATATGTAAAATAGTTATAAGAAACAATGTTTTTGTGCAAATTCCTGGAGCAAAAATTAAAATATTAGCACACCAATATTTTTTAAAAGTGAATGTTCTTCACTGTTGATCCAGTTAATGTGCTCCAATTACTTCCGAGCCATTCAAGATAAACTGAACTGCTAGTCTGGTCAATCAACTTCACCCTCCAAGAATAATGCAGACAATTTCATAGTCAAAGAACCCACAGCATCCACACACTCACATGCATAATCAAATACATGTATGCGCATGCATGCATACACACACACACACACAAGCACATCTCCGATCTACACAACAGCAACCTTCATTGCACCACTGTGTGTGTCACATGTATACAAGTTTATAATTTCTGACAGACAACCAACCTCTTATCATCCATGGCTCCTCCTCCCCAATCCCATCAACATGTTTTAGTCACTTGCAACATCCCAGTCTCATCATTAATATACAGTTTAGCCTTACGATTGTCCATAAGTATCAAAATTTGAAGATGAAATGCTAGTAAGTTAACTTACTTTGATGTGATGCAACAGGTCGACAGCTTTTCCATGTCCAAAGAATTGAGAGCCAAGGTACCTAGCCAGAACAGATCTTTATTATTATGACACTCCTAAAAACACACCTACCTAACAGGTTATAATGAAATAAATAAAAATATAGTATCTAGAGCAGGGGGCTGAGGGGGAATTCCACACTGCTTGCACAACCGTCTCATCCTTATCACTAGGATAAATGCAATTAAGTTTATCTCTCGCCAAATAGAATATTTACTAAGCAATCACAATGTAACCATAGACACATTGCCTGGTGTGTGTGTGTGTGTGTGTGTGTGTGTGTGTGTGTGTGTGTGTGTGTGTGTGTGTGTGTGTGTGTGTGTGTGTGTGTGTGTGTGTGTGTGTGTGTGTGTGTGTGTGTGTGTCTGCTCTGTCCTCCATCCCCAGTGAGTCATGGAGGATGGCTGCTTATACTGAGCCAGGATCCTCTGGAGGTTTCTTCCTGTTAAAAGGGAGTTTTCCTCTCCACTGTCGCTTTATGCTTGCTTAGTATGAGGATTGCTGTAAAGTGCATCAAGTTACTAGTCAGTGACTTGATGCAATTTGCTGGGTTCTTTTCATAGGAAATATTTTTTCTGATTGGCTTAATGAACTGACCTGAATTGGAATGTTTACTATGTGAAGTGCCTTGCGATGACTCTTGTCGTGATTTGGCACTATATAAATAAACTTGAATTGAATTGAATCCTGCCATATATAGTAGGAAAGTGACAATAATGACCATGCCTATTGTTTTATGTAACTAGTCTTCTGATTTGGGGCACTGAAAGGACCTAAATATGTGCTTATTGCGTGTGTCTGATTTCCTGAGATATACGTGTGGAGGTGGAATGACCCCTTTCTGTACTAGTGTGTAAGGTTACTTTTACTTTTTTTTGAAGAAAAATAATGAACAACAGTTGCCTTATTCTCCTTTGCTATTCTTAAAGCACAACCCAACGGGGGCCTATATGCATTGATAGTAACATTCACAAGAAATGTGTCAAGGGAATTTTGTCATTAAAGCAGGGTGTGGAACTCCCCCAGCCCCCTATATATAATATATAGTACTAAGCAGAAAGTACCTGGACTGGTCATCTTCCCAGAATCAAATGTGGACATCAAGCTGTTTAGTTTTTGTTGACCGGCTCGCCAAACATTAACAAAAACTGACCAGCCTTGTTGATGGTGTCGATGAGCTCCTGCTTGAAGTATGGTGCCAACCCAAATCGCAAGATGTATCCAGTTTTGTCCTTGCCACAAGTGAATGACTTTGCTATATCCGAGTCTGGAAACATAGCCTTGAAAACTTCAGTCAAGTTTTCGTTTGAGTTAATTGAATTGTGTTTCTCTGCTGTGCTGAGACACCACAACACCTAACCACGCAACGTTGCTGTGCTGATGTCAGCTGCAGAAGATGAATAAGCAGAGGCAGCCCGGGTCGTAGCTGTAGCTTCAGGTGCTACTGCCGGTGATGTGGCGATGTTGGCACTAAGTTGTAGTGGTGCAACCCGATTATCACAGAAGCTAGTGTGATGGGACAGACAGATCCGGTCTGGTCCCATCTCAGTAAAGAGGCAGGTGGCTCGCATTAGACGGATAGCGGGGCGGGGCGAGCCATCCAATAACAGGCAGCTGTCTGCTCCTCCAGCAGGACAGCTCTTGTGTGACACCTCAGGTGCTAGTGTGTGTTGAGACTCCAACTACAAGCAGCTACTGGAGCTGCATATGCTGTTACAGCGTTAAACTGCACCCAGGTACTCCTAATCAGATCTCTCCCCATGTGTGTGTGGCAGCAGTATAAAGGCTGATCTGACTCAGCCGTGCTACGACCTGTGGCTGCCCGTCTGTGTGCCGAGAGCCGCTATTCCATTCAGCTTTGCCCGCAGCGGTGCCACCCAGAGTAGCGGAGCGTCTGACGGCGTCGGCAGTGCACTGGACTTCCTGTTGCTCCATCTCGCCAATTTCAACTCCAGAGCCGGTTGCGGGCCCAGAGGACTCCTCACTGCTGTTCTGTCCGTATGGGGGGGGGGTACTTAGTCATATCGCCCAGCCCTGCTTGTGGCCGTGTTCTAAAACATCTTCAGTTGTCCGTGACTTCAAATGGTGTTTTTCTTTTTTGGACTCTGGTTGTTTGTCCTAAAGCTAAAGTGGTAGAAGCCGGCTGTTTCTCCTCTGATATCACTGAGCGGAGAACCTCTCACACAGGTGCTGTTGTGTTGCTAAATACGTGAGCGTGTGATAATTGAGGACCCTGGTAAATGAAGGAGTGTGGTGGTTCGATGAGACCAACAATCCCATGGTCCAATCATTGGTTTTGGATCGAGTCGTGTTATCAGCTGAGGTATTTAGACAGACTCAAGAGAATCTCTTTATGTAATTTTTTTTATCTCTACAGTATGTTTAGAGCTAGAACTTTGTTTTGAGGCATGAAAAAAGTTTTTTAAGCTAGCAGGTTTTGCATATTTGCCATTGTAGCTTTAAAAGGTGAAACTAATTAAATAGACTTGTTCAATGCAAAGTGACAATTTTTAAGCTATCTATATTTGCTATATCCATCCATCCATTTTCTTTACCGCTCATCCTTGCAGGGTCGCGCGAGGGGGCTGGTGCCTATCTCCAGCTGTCTCCAGGCATGCAGGTGGGGTACACCCTGGACAGACTGCCAGTCCGTCGCAGTATAGTTGTTATAATTGTGATTATGGCTTACAGCTTACAAAAACCCAAATTCAAAATCTCAGGTGATTAGAATATTGTGAAAAGATTCAATATTCTAGACTCAAGGTCGTCGTCGTCGTCGTCTTCCTCCGCTTATCCGGGTCCGGGTCGTGGGAGTAGCATCCAAACTAGGGAGCTCCAGACCGTCCTCTCCCCGGCCTTCTCCACCAGTTCCTCCAGCAGGACCCCAAGGCGTTCCCGGACCAGAATGGAGATGTAACCTCTCCAACGTGTCCTGGGTCGACCCGGGGGCCTCCTGCCGGCTGGACATACCCGAAACACCTCCCAGGGAGGCGCCCAAACCACCTCAACTGGCTCCTTTTGATCCGGAGGAGCAGCGGTTCTACTCCAAGTCCCTCCCGAATGTCCGAGCTCCTCAACCTATCTCTAAGGCTGAGCCCGGCCACCCTACGGAGGAAACTCATTTGGGCCACTTGTATCCGCGATCTCGTTCTTTCGGTCATTACCCAAAGCTCATGACCATAGGTGAGGATTGGGACGTAGATCGACCGGTAAATCGAGAGCCTGGCTTTCTGGCTCAGCTCCCTCTTCACCACGACAGATCGGCTCAGCGTCCGCATCACTGCAGACGCTGAGCCGATCCGCCTGTCGATCTCCCGATCCCTCCTACCCTCACTCGTGAACAAGACCCCGAGATACTTAAACTCCTCCACTTGAGGTACGACCTCTCCCCCGACCCAGAATTGGCAAGCCACCCTTTTCCGGTCGAGAACCATGGTCTCAGATTTGGAGGTGCTGATCCTCATCCCAGCCGCTTCACACTTGGCCGCGAACCTACCCAGCAAGAGCTGAAGATCAGAGCTGGATGAAGCTAGGAGGACCACATCATCCGCAAAAAGCAGAGACGAGATTCTCCTGCCACCAAACTCGACACACACCAC
Organism: Nothobranchius furzeri; assembly: GCF_043380555.1. NCBI lineage: Eukaryota > Metazoa > Chordata > Actinopteri > Cyprinodontiformes > Nothobranchiidae > Nothobranchius > Nothobranchius furzeri. The sequence continues at coordinate 41,227,197 of NC_091745.1, read as the reverse complement.
ACCACGGCTGCGCCTAGAAATTCTGTCCATAAAGGTAATGAACAGAACCGTGAAAAAGGGCAGCCCTGGCGGAGTCCAACCCTCACCGGGAAAAGGTCTGACTTACTACCAGCTATGCAGACCAAACTCATGCTCCTCTGGTAAAGGGACTGAATGGCCCTTAACAGAAAGCCACCCACCCCATACTCCTGGAGCGTCCCCCACAGGGTGACCCTGGGGACATGGCCATAAGCCTTCTCCAAATCCACAAAACACATGTGGATTGGTTGGGCAAACTCCCATGCCCCCTTCATCACCCTTGCAAGGGTATAGAGCTGGTCCACAGTTCCACGGCCAGGACAAAAACCACATTGCTCCTCTTCAATCTGAGATTCAACTATCGATCGGACCCTCCTCTCCAGTACCTTGGAGTAGACCTTTCCAAGGAGGCTGAGGAGTGTGATCCCCCTATAGTTGGAACACACCCTCAGGTCACCCTTCTTGAAGATGGGGACCACCACCCCGGTCTGCCACTCCACAGGAACTGCCCCGGATGACCACACAATATTGCAGAGACGTGTCAACCATGACAGCCCTACAACATCCATAGCCTTGAGATACCCAGGACGAACCTCATCCGCCCCCGGGGCTCCGCCGCTGTGTAGTTGTTTGACTACCTCAGCAACTTCTGCCCCCGAGATTGGACAATCCATCCTCAGGTCTCCCGGCTCTGGTTTCTCCTCGGAATGCGCATAGGTGGGATTGAGGAGCTCCTCAAAGTATTCCTTCCACCGTCCGACTATAGCCCCAGTTGACGTCAGCAGCTCCCCATCCCCACTGTAAACAGTGTGAGCGAGTTGCTGCCTTCCTCTCTTGAGGCGCCGGACAGTTTGCCAGAACCTCTTTGGAGCCAATCGATAGTCTTTCTCCATGGCCTCACCAAACTCCTCCCACGCCCGAGATTTTGCCTCGGCAACTGCCACCGCTGCACCCCGCTTGGCTATCCGGTACCTGTCTGCTGCCTCCGGAGACCCACAGACCAGCCACGCCCTGTAGGCCTCCTTCTTCAGCCTGTCCACCAGCGGGTACGGGGGTTGCCACCACGACTGGCACCGGCCACCTTGCGACCACAGCTAGCAACAGCCGCCTCAACAATCGCAGAGTGGAACAAGGCCCACTCGGAGTCAATGTCCCCCACTGCTCTCGGGACGCGGTCAAAGCTCTGCCGGAGGTGGGAGTTGAAGACCGTCTTAACAGGTTCTTCTGCCAGGCGTTCTCAGCAGACCTTCACTATGCGTTTGGGTCTGCCAGGTCTACGCAGCATCTTCCCCTGCCATCTGATCCAACTCACCACCAGGTGGTGATCAGTTGACAGCTCCGCTCCTCTCTTCACTCGGGTGTCCAAAACATACGGCCGCAGGTCAGATGATACGACTACAAAGTCTATCATCGACCTGCGACCTAGGCTGCCCTGGTACCAAGTGTACCGATGGGCATCCTTATGTTCGAACATGGTGTTCGTTATGGCCAAACTGCGGCTTGCACAGAAGTCCAATAACGAAACACCACTCGAGTTCAGATCAGGAGGGCCGTTCCTCCCAATCACATCCCTCCAGGTCATGCTGTCATTGCCCACGTGAGCATTGAAGTCCCCTGATGGAGCACTATCTAGTACTCATCCCAGGGACTCCAAAAAGGGTGGATACTCTGAACTGATATTTGGCCCATAAGCACAAACAACAGTCAGGACCCGTTCTCCGACCCGAAGGCGGAGGGAAGCTACCCTCTCGTCCCCCGAGGTAAACCCCAACACACAGGCAAAGAGTCTTGGGGCTAACAAAAAGCCAACCCCAGCCCTCCGCCTCTCACCGAGAGCAACTCCAGCAAAGGAGAGTGTCCAGCCCCTCTCAAGGACTTGGGTTCCTGAGCCAATTCTATGTGTCGAGGTGAGTCTGACTATATCTAGCCTGTACTGCTCAACCTCTGCCACAAGCTCCTGCTCCTTCCCCACCAGCGAGGTGACCTTCCATGTCCCAAAAACCAGTTTTCTTGTGCGGGGATTGGACCGCCAAGGCTCCCGCCTCGGTCTGCCACCCGATCCACACTGCACCGGACCCTTCATGTTCCTCCTGCGGGTGGTGGGTCCACAGTTGGATGAGCCCATGTATCCGGTTCGGGCTGGGCCCAGCCTGGCCCCATGGGCGAAAGTCCGGCCACCAGGCGCTTGCTCACGGGCCCTAACCCCAGGCCTGGCTCCAGGGTGGGACCCCGGTAACCCTCCGGGCCAGGTACTCCGACTCTTTGAATTTACCTCCATGAAAGATCCTGTGAACTACTACTAAAACACTAGACTCAAGGTGTCACAGTCTAATCAGCTAATAAATACAGAACACCTGCAAACGGTTCTTGAACCTTCAGATCAGCAGTACTCAATCTTTGTGGGCACCGAAATGCGTGTGCAGCCCTCTGGTCCGACAATCCAGCAGCACTCCACCCCGCCCCCGGGCCGGACCAGACCGGACCTCGTGCTCCAAGGTCACTTTGTTGAGTGGTCCTCGGACCTTTATATTTCTGTAACCCTGCTTTAGATGGTCTCTCAGTCTAAGTGAAATTACTGATATAAACGAACTTTGGCACCATATTCTCATTTTTTTCTTTCACCTGTAGTTTACAGCTTTTATTTTATTCTCCACATTACTCCTCTTAGGACATTCAGTGGATTTTTGTTTAGACTTTGAAAATAAACTTTATTTTTCATTAATAACTTGGCAGAAAGATAATCTGGACTAATCTATCCAGGCATGTCTGCAGGACCTGAGGTGAAATTATGCAAAAAAGTTATCGTTATTGAAATAAAAGAACAGATTTTTATGCCGGCCTCCATTAAGGAACGAAAAAACTAAAAGAAAACAGCTTTTACACTGATCAAGTATCTTCTTTAAAACCTGTTCAAATAACCTGAATTGGGAGGCGATAAATAATAGAATCTGAGAATAAGCATTTCTACTTTTCAAAGCTTATTTCCAATGGATCAACTGGACATGCAAACAGGACAGAGAACACCCCTGGGATGGCAAACAGGTTCATGCACAACACGTCTGGATGAATCAGTGCTGGAGGAGGTTTACATAATCCTTACAGCTACACCCGAACAACCAGATTGCAGATTTTTTGTGCTGCTCTTTAAAATCAGCCCAGACAGAAAGACACCACATATCACATTCCAGTGGCAAATCAAAGCAGGAAAGAAAAAGTTTAGCTAAATTGTGCTAAACAGCGCAACCATGTGGTTTGACTTACAGGTATTGTGTTGCAGTAAAACAAATCCTGTCTGGTTATGAGCTTTATTTCTTTGTGATTTCATCACTATGCTTTTACACCATCAGGAGTTCTCTGTAAAAATGTCACTTCTAGTTCTGACCAGCTTACAGCTTTTCAGATTAATTCAACATCATATTGTTCTTTTGGCCAAATTAGGATGAAAAACAAACCATTTAGAAAAGGTTGACTGGTATCCAGCTCCTTTTTCATCTCTTATCCTACGACGTTAGAGGCAGGCTGATAATCAGACATGAAGGAAATCCACTGTAATTACAACCCTGGGCTGTGCTTTCTGTGCTGACGGGACTTTGCTCTCTTGTTGCAGCTAAATAAAACACAATGATAGGTTTACTTTTTACCCTGATGTATGTAATTGAAGTTACACAAATATGCGCTCCCAGCAGAGGTTGTGTTTGCACTTTCACCAGTTTTCTGATCGTCCCACAGCTGCAGACAGGAAGTGTTTGTTCTCAGATTGTTGCTGATTTATAGACATTCTTAAATTTGATATAAAAGCAACAAAGAACAACATGCCTGTCTAATAGTTACTAACAATCCTGTTTGGCGGTTTTCCTTGTGTCTCTTTCACACAGACACTGGCTGAACGAACAGCGGTGAAAGAAATACTGAAGAAAATCTTCTGTGAATGCCCCTTGAACCCTCAGCCGTTCCTCACAGAGCATCACTGCCATATTTGTTTAACCTAAAGGTTAAAATACAAAAACTTTATAAAAAAATAACAAAAAAGGCAAGAAACTGAAGCTGTTTTTCCCTCTGAGTCCACTGAAGATGTGTAAAGCATTTCACAAAGTGTTTCTTTTTTATTAATGTTATATAGTAGCGATTAATTTACTGACAACTTCATATATGTAACAAAATTCATCTTAAGTTTCATTTCTTCTTCCACTTCCTTTTATTGTTCCACAATCTGTTCATAGTTCAGAATAAAGAAAGAAAAGTTTTGTGCACAGCACTTTTAGTAGACGCGGTCATCAAAACCAGAACCGCGATAAAACGGGAAAGATATACATTTTTTACAGTTACTCTTAAAATAAAGTCAAGTTTGGTGTCTGTCTCAGGTCTGAACTTCCACGTTAGGATGTTTACACGGACGTGTTGCTAAAGACCCACAAAGCTAAGGATTAAGCTGACCTGGTACGCCTGCCTGCATCCACGGTGAGATGTCCGTCCCCTCGCCATTCAGCTCCAGTTTGGTTGTATTAATGGGAGCTAAAAGTTTGACAACTTCTTCCATCACCTGTCGATACGAACAGAGAAATGTATTCAACCTTCACTCCAAACTGAAAACAGTGTCTTTAGTTGCACGATACTTTATCCAGTTTTTAAACAGAACTACGAACACTGAACTGTAAAATATTAAAATTGGTTAAAAAAATGCAGCTTAAAGCCACAGTGTGTAATATTTGTACCTGTTTACTATCAAATCATGTGTATCCCGTTCACAAAAATGTCCTTTTTAATTAATATGTCTCATCATCAATAAATTCTAAATATTCCTCTCAGCTTGAAGTTTTACATTTTTAATTCAATTCAATTCATTTCAATTCAAAAATACTTTATTAATCCCAGAGGGAAATTGATTCCCTCCCTTAATGGTCGACGCTCGATGGTCATACGCCATCTTGGAATACGGTAGATATTAAAGGACATACAAGCTCTGCGTTCCGCGTTTGCACTTTGACCGTAACCTTAAAGAATCAGCAGAGGGCAGCAGTATGCCCTGGAAGCAAGGAGACTGCCAAACCAACTTAGAAGAAGAAGAGACTCCCTACACTGCTTCTGTGTACTCGGTTAGTTTGATTAACAAACGATGAACTCAATGAATGTGTAAGTGTGACAGGATCCCATCATGTCCAACTCTCAGCAGCCACATACGACGAGCTCCCTGCCCGCCAAGAGCTGGACTGTTGCTCATTCGTCTTTCATTCATACTAGAGCTCCTGGTCCGGTCCAGACGTATCAGTTCCAAAGTCCTTTTTCAAGACGCCTCGTAAAGTTCCTTCGACTCAAATCTCGTTTCCTCCCACAGCCTGTCGTGTCCCTCCTAACACGCTCTAGCTAGTCACTAGCCGGTGGCTAAGCTAGCATTGATTACTTCATCTCCACAGCGCCTCTGTTAGCTGGTAGCTAGGCGGCAGCCAGCTTGTTTACTCCACCGCTGTTTCTCGAGATCCACGTGACACCGAACTGCCTGGCTGACGCAAACCCTTCTCCATGTGTAAATCGGTGATAGCTGTGCTCTTCAAGCGGCGTGACAGAACTTGCCTGCTTCCTTCATGACCGGTAGACAGTAATAATTAAAAATGCACTCGATTGTGCGGGTTAGGCTAGCAAGATTGGCAATTGATTACACTATCAAGCTTGTGCTATTTAAAAAGAACGGACCTGATCGCTGGAGTGAAAGCTGGAGGTTGTCGACATATTGCCTTTTTGATGTGTGGGCTACCGTAGCTGCAACTCTCAGTCTGAGCTCTGTGGCAATAAAGAGTCACGTTTTCAACACACAGGGTACACACTTACACACTGCCCCTTTAATGTTGCCAAATAAACCTAAAAAATCAGGAATGGTTTTCTCTATTCACCCTTCAGGGAAGTCAAGATAAAGCCAAAAGTAAATAAGCATTTGTACAAAAACATATTCCCAAAAATTGTATTTCATCTAATCTTGAGGGATTCACATCTTGTACTAAAAGTCACCTTTTGTGCTGCGTCACTGCCAGTAAACCGCAGCCCAACGGGGGAGAACGTCCCCAGATCAGACTCCATAACAAGGTCAAAGTTGGACATGTTCACCTGTGTGGAGAAAAGTTAAAAAAAGAAGTAAAAACCACAGAGGTCTGCACAGTTCAACGGCCACTAGGAGTCACTACAGAAGCTGATAGTTGAGCCAAATAAAACTCTAATTAAAAGAATGTGAGCCACATATTTGGTGGCTATGGTACACTGGTGAACAGTGTACATGTTGAATTCAGCTCAAATGCACCAAATGTGAATGTCTGGTTAAAGGGCTGTAGCGTGTTGTGGGGTTTGAGCCTGGTAGGCAGCCAAAGCTCCAAGAGGAGGAAACTGTAAGATTGTTGCGTAGATCCTTGGCATGCAAAAACCTGGGAGCAAGCCAAGGCCTTTCCAGTTTGCTGAAAGCACATTTCCACATTCCTTCACTGCTTTCACAATGCTCTGACCCCTCCAGCCTCTTATGGAGTGGGAAAATATTTGCCTTACAGTGTTTTATTTTTTTTTTTTGGTAGCTTACAGTAACGGTACCTTATGTAGATTAAAGTACTGCTGAGCTCCGACTCCACCCTGCTCCTCAGCTGTCCACAGCACCGTCCGCAAGGTTCTTCTTGGGCGCAGACCTGTGAACAGATAGATTCATACGAGCCAAACAAAGATACAAATAATAAATACATCAGCTGTAATTACAACCCGTCCCTGCCTGTTATTGAAGCCTGTCAGCTTATTGTTGTCTGCAGCCATGAGGCTAAAGGCAAGCAGCATGACTTGTATGTGTGTGTGTGTGTGTGTGTGTGTGTGTGTGTGTGTGTGTGTGTGTGTGTGTGTGTGTGTGTGTGTGTGTGTGTGTGTGTGTGTGTGTGTGTGTGTGTGTGTGTGTGTGTGTGTGTGTGTGTGTGGTAGCAAAAACTCATAAGCTGCTGGACAGAAATGAAAGAAACTCAGGGATCGTGCATAACAACTCAGTGCTGTTCAACTGAATCGGAGGCAACTGGTCTTAAAAATGAAAAACAAAAACAGCGTTTGTCCTCTGTGTGACTACAAACCCTCTCATAAGTATTATTATTACTAATAACAGTGAAAAAGTGGATTCTGGAGGTTTATTTGTTTGTATGTCTTGTCCTGATCTAGTTAGACCTAAAGAGCATTCACTTAAACTTGTTTTGAATGTTTACGTTTATGTTGTTGTCATTTAAAACACAGCGAGCCGGGAGGCCTGAATGTTCCTGCAGTCTGAAGTTACATTTAACATTCTTCTCTTTTTCTACGTCGTTTTCTCGGAGGAAAACAAAGACTTGAAACTGGATCAGACTCTGAGGCCTACGTGGTTCATTTGGTTACGAAACAACTGCATTCATGAAAATAACTGGACATGGGTCAGCTTTACTGCTCAACACATTTGTGAAGGGTTGAGCCATGCTTGCTTTACGTCCCATCTCACAGAAACACTTCTGAGGTGTTGTTATTGATGGAGAAATCTATCAAAGACATGGATCTGTGTTGGAAACAGCTGCTGTCACACAGTCAGATACAAACAATGGAAATGTTAGAAGTCAGGGCAGCCAGTGAAACTCTGTCATCCCACATCTCTCCTGGGTGAATGTGTGCTTTCCAGTAATCCATGCAGGATATGATAGGAGATTTAATGCAACACCTCTTCGGGATTTCCAAAAATCCTCATGACATGACTGGAACTCTGCTCCAGACATCTCAAATATCAGAAAACATAGAAAACTGTGTGAAAGTGGTGAAATGAAGTTAAAAATGAGGAAAATGTTTGCATGAACTCAGTGCTGAGTCCGTTTTCCCGTTTCTACATTAGGTGTTCATGCTGGCTCTATCTGTCTCTGAGTTACCTAGGTCCTTGATGAGTGACAGGGCCTCCCAGGAGATCATGGCTCCGCCTCCATCATCCATCGCACCCTGGCCCACATCCCAGCTATCCAAATGTCCGCTCAGTAAGACGACCTAAAGAAATTTACACAAAACCTGTATAAACATCCGTGCCGGGCGCAGTTCCTAAACGCAGCTTCAGTTCAAACATGTTTAAAACTGACATTGTGATTAAAATGCTCAGGCGCTTTTTATCAGCCAGAGGAATCAAAACTCTTTAACAACAAGATCAGAAGGTGAAAGCACACAATTTCAAATGTTATGCCCTCTTCCAGGAATTGGAATGGGGGGGATTCCTGTCACAGGGTCAAACCTGACCTCCTGTTCTACAGTGGAACAAATAAAATAAAACGTCCTAACCAAAACAAACATCATCTGGACAACGACCCAGTAGCCAGACAGGGGGCTGATGTTCTGTGCTGCAGAGGTTTTATAGTCAAGCCTTAGACCTGAAAACGACCAGAGCCCGTAATAACGCAGGAACAAAACGATGGGAGGTTTACTTTTGAATGATTCAAATCTAAGATTGGATGTAAATTTTAAAACTAGTTGAACATAAACCCATTTTTTTCTTCCTACGACTAAAGTCGGCTATTCGGTTTGTAGCTGGACTGTAAATGCACCAGCAGCGTCTGAGTCAGCTGATTAAACAGGACTTTCTTATGCTGTTCAACATCCACGTGAACCTTTTTTACATTGTTGCAGCAGCTTTTTTTGCTTTAGTCGCTGTGAGACTCGGTCAACTCTGTTCAGTAGAACTGGTCGAACGTCTGGTGACTCTTTATTTGTTCGTTAAACCGATCCATGAGGAAAACGGCAGACGGACGTGCTTCATACCGAAGAAGACACGCGACGGGTGAAAATCATTTACAAGAAACACGTCAGACAGTTTAAGGCCGCTTTTTATTTGAGAAGACACACCAGGGTTGAACAACCTAATGCAGATTCGTTCAGCAGAGGCTGTCAGCATCCTTTCAACTTCTATTTTCAAAGAAAAGTGGTGGGTGGAAAAAAATCCATTCAGCTCAACTCAGCAGTTCTCAGAAAGCTCTGAAGAGCAGCTTCAATTTGGAAATGAGTCACTAAACCTCAAATGCACATTTTTTGGGAAAGTACACACACACACACACACACACACACACACACACACACACACACACACACACACACACACACACACACACACACACACAGCTGCTGCTACTGTAAACCAGAGCACAGAGACTCACAGCCAAAGATGATGTCAACCTCACAAAGTGTTTCGGTTCTCTCTTTGGTTCCAGATCAGGATCGGTAGATGCTTACATCAGCTTTAACCTTTGAGTTTATGTTAAAAGGATTTTTTTTTACTTGGATCATCATTAGAGACTGAATATAACTCGTGAAATTAAACTAGGCAGACGAGGTCGGTGCTCTCCGCTCTAACAAACTGGACTAGCAGATGTAAAACAACATATGGTCCCTCCTGAAAAGATCCACTGAAAGCTCCATCTACCAACATCTATCCAAACATTAGGTTTTCTTTTTCTGTGTCAGAAAACAAAAATAATTGGAAAAAAGCATCTGATTCTTACCTGGTTTAGAAATGAACTAAATCCAAAATCTGAAAGATTAGTAAAAAATAAACACGACATATCATTTAATAACAAATGGTGCAGATGTTTGACTATGACAGCATTTAGGGTAATAACAATACAATTCACAGTTTCTCAACAGCAACCTCCAGCTAAATACAGTCCCCAGAATGATTCACATGATGGAAACGTCACACATTAAACACGCGTAGGTCATGCAATGTAGTCGCATCGAGCTAAAATCCCAAAATGCGTTTCTGCACGTTTTAATCCCTCATTTTATCTACAACTCCAAACTGCAGTTCCCAGTTGAACTTAGAAAACACTGATTAGACTGAAGCAACCTTCATGCCACAGCAGAGGCACAAAGGTTTTCCATTAAAGGTGTGGAACACCCATTTAATCAATACCTTTGCAGTGGTCGCTGGTAGGAATGAACACCTTGTGAAGCCTGATTTATACTTCTCCGTCTGCGTCGGTGCAAGGGCTCCATGATGGGTTCACAGAGGGTGACAAAGACATGCCCAAATTTTTAACCATCCGTCGAAAATGAGGAAGACCGCAAGCTTGAGATTGGTCAGGCCGCTTCCATTTAAACCATCACCGCGGTTGCCCCATCAAAAGTGACAAGATATTTAGCGTCAGACAAGGAAGAGATTGAAGAACGCATCACGGAAAAGGTCTTAAATTATGAATGTTTGTTCACCTGTGAGTAACGTTTTATTAGTGGGTGGAAATGACAGGAAACATGGGTTTAGAGATGCCGACCGCATGAAGAGGTGGAGGAAAACAAAGGAAAACTGTCTGTTATAAATTCTCTGAAATATATAAACACATTGCAACACCCCCTGAGTGATGGAGAAGTCGGAGAGCAAAACGTCTGTAAACGCGTAGGCGTCGCTCCCTCGCAGGGCTGATAGAGAAGTAGGAATCAGGCTTACCGTGCTGCCCAAAAGGACCCAAACACGTCACCGTGTGCGGGTGAGGTGAGCGGAGGTGAGGATCCACACGCAGGTGAAGAAAGCACGCAGGCAGACGGGAACAGTTTCACAAGGTTTAATTAAGAACACGCTTGACAATGAAACAATGAACTGACATGACAAAAAGGACTGACGGGGTTTAAATACAGGAGGAGCTGAGACCTTGGGTGATTGGGTGATGAGAGGCAGGTGGGAGCAATTAACAGGACTGAACAGAATGGGGAGACCGGACAGAGTGTGACACAACACACCGTTTTTTTATGTTTTGAGTTTGTTTTATATTTCAAATTCAATAAATATTAAGACTTATTTCATTAATATTGCACACAGCGAGTGTTCAGTTGTCTTTCACAATCAATGTGCTGCTAAAACATATATAACGATCGGCTTTAGAGATCGCCATTGGCAACAAAATTCTTTAAAAATCCGTATCGGCCTTGAAAAAACCATATTGGTCAGCCTCTACTTAGAACAGCTTGGACTCTTTGGAATTGTTTATAACTTTGGATTTTCCCAGAGACTGACAGTTTCTGAAAGGTATGAATAATCTTGGACATGACACCTTTTGCTCAAATGTAAATAAAAGCTGAGAAATGTTTTGGCCACCATAATGCCTCTTGTACAGCGTCTTATTATCTTTAGTGAATGCCTGTCATTTCCCGTCAAACAATAACTTTGTTGAATGAAAGTAACTAAGTCAAAATTTGCCAGGGGCATGAATAATTATGGACAGCACTGTAAGTCGTACTCTAGGTAAACAAAGCTCCAGTGGATCGTTTTCAGAAACTAGAAAACTGCCACATCAGAGCTGAGCTTCAGACGACAAGATTTGCAGTCTTAAGCCGGGCGTACACTGTGCAACTTTTTCACTTTTCTGAGCCAATTTTCCACTTGTGCAAGAAATCGGGGCGAGTTTTGCGCTGAGCGTGGTGTAGTATACAGGGGGTTACGAGGCGATTAACACCAGGTGACCAGCTACCGATCAGCAATCGTGAGCTCGCACTGACTTCTGGCGTGTTTGATATTTTGCTCGTCCCTCGTGAGGGTATCGCACTGTTGAAGCGGTGCTGCGACCCAAAAAGTATCAGAACCACTCACGGCGCATGCGCAGACATGAAAGCAGGCGTCTTCATCGACACACATGATGGCAAGAAGAGCCAAAGACAAACGTCTTGTTTTCAAGGGCATTACTGCGGTTAACAGCGCGCATGCAGGCGCTTTTCTGCTCTGAACCGAACGCGTGTCTTTGCTTTTCCTGGTGTTTATTTCCGGGGTTTTCTTCTTCGTGCTTGTAATTCCAACGTGTTGCGTCATCTACTAGCTCATTTTTAGCTGCGGTAGTTCATGCCAAAGGTACAGTTTGAGCTGAAGCTGAGTGCTACGAGTGAAAAAGTCGCAGTGTCCGCCCAGCTTTATTTGCTCTGCAATGTTGATGTTTTATCTCCACAAAAAAGCCTGAAGGAGTTCTGCTGTGTGGTGGAGTTGCTAATGCTAATGGTTAGCAGCTTCTATTAGCTGATCTCTGCTGTTTCCTGGATGCTAAACGAACAACAGCCTTCCCCGTCATGAGCCAAGATGGGTGAGTCCATGAACACTGAGTGACAGTGTGACATAAATCTGTCCGGCTTTTCTAATCTTAGAGTTTCACCGTCTATTTTCTATCAGAATCTAACGCAGGAGATAGCAGGGGTGGACATTAACTTCAAAATCAACCGGCCCGCCGGGCCGGTACCTCTGAAAATCTGCCGGCCCCGCCAAAACGAGTCAAAATAACAACTGAACCGTTTTAAATGTAGTAAACCTTTATTTTGTACACATTCACAAACATAATAAACTGTTCTGTATATATTTACATATTTGCAACCAGCACTGTGTCAGTCTCTGGCACCATTGTGATGCAGGCTGAACATTTGGCTAGTGGTGGACTAGTATGTTACTCCACCTCAAAGTTCTTGTCAAGCTCGTCCTCGTATTTCTTGCTCATCATGGAGAGCAAGCGGCTCTGACCCACGCACATGAAATCTTCCTCTGGCTCTGCGTCGTCCATCTCAGCAGCAGTGGAAGTCTTTCCATCCACTAAATGAAGACGCCTTCGCCGTTGGACATCATGACACCACATGTTTATGGCTGGCTGGAAGAAAAGGTGAAAATAATTTAAAACGGAATGTTTTTGTTCTTTAAAAGGAAATCTTTAAAAAGAAGCAGAAGATGGCAGTTAAACAGATTTTTTTTAAATCAAAGATGACTTACAGTGCATCTTTTCTGGTTCTTTTTTCCTACATCAAACAATGAAATGGACAAAAACACATCGTTAAACAGATTAAACCCAGTATTTTGGTACTTTGTTAAATAATACTTACTCGCCTTCCTTTCTTTGCAATGGCGTGAGCCGTGCGAAACAACTTTTCCAGTTTGTCGTTGCTGTGCTTTCGTCATCGCCACGAGGGCCTTTGCAGCTGGAGACTCTCCTACCGTTGCTGTATTTGCAAGAGCAGTCTTTTCTGCCTTCATGTGGCTCGCTGTTTTTTCATGATCTTTAACGTATTCTAGTTTGAATTTGTTTGTTCCCTCAACAAAACTCAATTTTGTCGTTGCATACTTCCGGCATACAACGCAGTACATCACCTCCTCCGCTTTGCTGTACTCGAGCCATTCTCGGCACCTCCCGTCTTCTATAAACCGCCAAGAATCATTTCACCCATGCACACGCTTCTCTGCTTCATACTGTTTCGAACTGTCTCGCTTCTCCTCACCAGTCTTAAACTGTTTTGCCGGAGGTTTCATCAAGAAATCCCATCCCTGTGGCGGCGCCATCTTCCTGCGTGCTTCTGTGTTTCTAGCGTGGTTCCACTCCGTCTTTTATAGTGAACTCGCTTCTAGTCACGTGAACCTGCGCAGTGCCGTGCAATTATTTACCGCCTGACGAGAAAATGTAGCGCCACTGGCGCTCGGGCGCTTTAAAGGTCCACCCCTGAGATAGGTGTAGGAGACTATTTTCATGTTCAGCCTGCATGAAAAACTCAGAGTGACTGATTATAAGCAGAAATAATCATTAAAAATGTAAGTATGGGCTTGGGCACGTTCAACACAGGTCTTAAGGCTGTCGTTGCCACTAAATGCACTATGATTTATTATCGTGTGATTGTTCAGTTGAACAATGTTGATTTTATATTTCACCATCAGGTTGACGCGGTGATAGCTTGCTCCGGATGTATTGTTGTGTGTCCCTTTTTTCTTCTTCTATTCTTTCTCTTTCTGCAGGTCTAGAAGCAGACTCTTGTTAATTATTGTTTATTTTTGTGGGACACCCCCCCCCCCCCCCCTTCTCCCCACCTTTTGTCTTTTCCTTTCTCTTTCACCTCTGACTCCGTGTCTGGTCGGAATTACAAAGCATTCAAAAACAATAACAATAAAGTTTTAAGTATCAGGCGTGACATTAAAAGCAGACGCTTTGATGCTCCACCTGAGAGTAAATCTGGAAGGCTTGTTACCAGCATTCAGACATCAATTCTGTTTGCTTCACAGCCAGACAGGACACGGTAAAAAAAGAAAAAAAGTTTTTTTCAGTGTTCCTCACCAAAATTCTTCCTCTGCAGTAGTTGCAAAAGTGATGGGAAATCATTTCTGTCACCTTACCTGTTCTGCAGGACTATTTATAGCTCCTTGTCCACATATGCATACACAACCTGTGATACTGTAAAGCAGAGCAATAGCCTGGATCTGCTTCTCTGTTCACTCACAATAAGGAAAAGCTCCTAAAACAAAGGATGTTTTTTCCTTATTAATTTACAATTTTGAGTCAGACCTTAAATAAACTGGTTCCTGTAATAAATACAAGTCTCACAAAGTGTTGAGCCAACTGACTTAAAATGATTTTAAAAGCATTTCTATCTTGTTAAATTCTTAAAAATTTTTTTACTATTTTTTCAGCCTGTGTTCAGTCAACCAGTTCCCTTATCAAGATGCTTTTAGAATAAAGTTCGGTCTGGTTTTAAGTATTCCGTAACTTCCACGAACCCGTCTAAAAGAAGTAATGAAAAGTTTGGTTTATTTTTTAACAGATCTAGGATTTCAGTTGCTATCTTGTGATTAAACATGTGACAGGTTTGTGAAACTTGTAATCCAGGAAATAGACTGTTTACACAACGAATAAACCTGCCTGACTTTATATTGGTCCCTAGAAAGATCGGATAAGGGTCCAAACCCCTGTGGGAATGTCTGAGGCCAGGTGAGTGAGTGGTACCTGCTCAGGGTGCTGCCAGCCTCTTATCTCAGCCACCGTGTTAAAAGAGTCAGCATCCGGCAGAGTCTTGGCTCCCATCTTGAGTCTGACTACAATCTTCTGTTTCCTCTGGGAGAAACGCCACATCAGCTCAGCGTCCTCCACAGTGATGCAGGCTGTGGGGATGCGCTTCACTCCATCTTGGTAGTCCTGCCAACCTGTGTGGGGACTAAATGGAGATGACAACAAGTTACTAATGTAGATAAGACTGACAGAAATCAGGAGGCTTTAAAAGACCAAAATAGTAACGGGATGAACACCTGTTAATAGAGTACGGAGTGACAGATCGAATGAGAGTGGCCACAGCTCCCAGTTTAGCCGCTTCTGAAGCCCCGTAAGCCCGGTAAGCCACCGTTTCTCCATAGCTGATGAAAGGCTGGTTGAAAACCACGATCTTCCCTGTGGCCTCACTGGCTCTACACTTCAGTTCCTCAAAAGACTGAACCACCAGAACCTCTGCCTCAATACCTGAGGAGAAAGGAGAAAACAGAAGTAAACCACAGCGAGATCACAGATTCCTTTGTGCAGTTGAACGTTTACCCTCAGGAGGAGTTCCCACGCTGCTGCCCAGTCCCAGTACAGCCAGGTTCTTAACCCGGGGCTCTATCATCTCTGCGCTCTCCGTCCCTCTAACCCAGTGTGGGATCTTCACTGGTTCTGAACAGGAAAACGACCATTCAAAGACATTTTAGTATATTTGCCTCCAGTATAAAACTATCTTCAACCCTCCATGCAGACTCACCCAGGTGCACGTCCAACCCATCCTGCTTCATGACACTGAACATGTATTTAATGGCCATATCCAGGTTCGGCGAGCCACTGACTCGGCTCCCGATGGTGTCGGCAAAGTCAGCCAGACGTTTATAGGAGCGGTTCTGAGCAGCTCCAAACACAGCCAGCTCAATGATGCGTTTGGCCACATCAGCGTACGCTGCTACCTCCGCCACCGTGTCTGAAGCTGGGATCAAAAAGAAAACTGGATCTTTACCACGAGTCTCGATTTTGACTCAGTTTTACAAAAACGTTTCAGCTGAACAACAAGGTTGTAATGCTTCATTAATAACAGCAACAGCTGTTGCGCAGGTTTAGGTTACCTCTCTTTACAGTTTCATTAGACGCAGCTCTGATGGCAGGTGAGTGAGGATGACTGTCAGACACACGTGACAGCAAGCTAAACATGAAGAGGAGGAGGAGGAAGGCCAGTCTTCCCTCCCCATCCATCTGTGAGCAGAAATGTAATTGTAAATACACAATGACGGGGAAAAATAACTGTAACCATGGCAACGTCACTGAGCTCACAATGATACAGTGAAGACAGTTTAAATACTCAGCAGAATTACTGTGTAGTTACTGAATATTAAACACAAAGAAGTGAATTAAGATTTTTCTATTCAAGGCAATCAGGTTTACTTTCACTTTGTACCTGAGCAGGTAAAACGAAGCTCTGATAGTAAAATGATATCAAATATTAATAATAATAATAATAATAATAATAATAAAAGACTAAATACATCCACATAATAGTAATTATGACAAGTTACCTGCTAAAATGTATCGTACATTAGACATCTGACTAAAGTATTTTAATTCAGACATTATTATACAATCTAACAGACAAGTCAGAGACAAAGGGAACACCAACCGTTCAGCAGGAGTCCGTGTCTGTTATTATCCCGCTGTGATGCTCTACTAAACCATTAAAAACAACCATAAAAGTCACGGGTTTAAACTCCGTTTCCGTATTATTCTTGATAATAAACGTAACTTCCGGTATGTGTATTTTCACAATAAAAGCACACCGAATTTATATTGTTTATTTTATTAACTGTCATTGTTATTATCATCATCATTATCATTGTTATTATTATCATTCTCAGTATTATTATTATATTATTATTATGAACATTCTACGCATACACTGTATTTCTCTTTTATAAAGTACTAATAAACTGTTGTGAAGTCACTTGTGCTAATTCTGTTAGTTTAGTTTGCAACTCCAAGATAAGTCAAATTTAGAGCTTAAAATTATTTATTTTGTGGTAATTTTACATTTACAAATGAACAATTGCAAAATACTCAGTCAAGTCGCATGAACCTTGCAGAAGTCGTGCTGCACACATGTCAGAGTATGCATGCTGTATACCTAAATGCTTGGAGTAACTTTTGCATTATGAAAGGTCAGTATTTCCTCAATTACCACAGGGTACAAAGGGTTTAGTCTTCTTGTAAACATTTTAGTTGCCATGAGCCGCACTGTAGAAAACACACCACTTATCTGCCCACATCCCAATCTGTGGTTCTTCAGCCCCCATTTTTCTTTACCACTAATTTTCAGCATTCCTCTGCAAGCACTGCTATCCATTTTAAGAGTTCCACCCATTTCAGATTAACTCAGTTTTATACAAATTGCAAAAGTATATGTTTTGTAAGCCTTCATTTACTTTCAGCTATTTACTTTCTAATCTTACTGTTATTTCAGTGTGTTTTGCATTTTAGGTGGTTATACTACTTGGCCAGGTTACAAGCTCAGTTACGTGCAAGGATAGATTTTGTCCTGCAGATGCAGGAAATAAATGCTGCAACTAGGTGTTGGTCTTTTTTAACGACATGATGAATATTTATCTCTTGAGTCCAAATAAAAAAAAACATAAATTAAAAAATATATTTTTCTCACAACTGACACAGTAGATTTGTGTAAATGACGAGTACATTAATGAAAGAAAACAATGCATCCTACAGAAATTAAAGCCACATCTTTTACTCAGTGTAAAGTAACACCAAGAACGTCAGCGGCAGCTATCTCATGCCCCCCCCCCCCCAATGCATATGTCTTTTTGACAGACTGGCACTTATTTGTGGCTCATTATTGTTTATTTGATCAAATCAAAGATTCATTCGTGAAGATAACCATTTATCTACATACAACCAGTTGTTCTACTTAAAATATTTACTAAAAATAATTATTAAAAACTAATATTTTACATATAATAAAGATGCAAATAGAAATAAAGGTTGTAAAATATCCCAAAAACCTGAATTTGAACCTTTATAAAGAACCAGCTCAGCTGCATGGAGACCTCTGTACCACCTTAACTATCCGTGACATTTGTTTACTTTTTCTATCTGAATTAATGAATTAAAGTTAGACATAAAAAGAAGTGTATTCTACATGGTGCATAGGCTTAAAGTGATCAAATGTCAAAACACCTACTAGATTAACAGCAAGTGTTAACCTGTTTTTAGGTCAGATTTATGCAAGACACTGCTGGTGCAGAGACAACTTGTTTCTGATCCTGCACAGCCCACGGTTCAGAGCCTGACGCTCATACGGCACCAGCGCTGCAGGCTGAAGTGAATGCAAGCACTGTAAGGCACTGAAGAAGAGAGCCAACGGGAAAAACAGAAACCACCTTTACACTAAGGCACACAGGCTCGATGACCACAACTTCCTGTTTATTCCAGCCATGGTGAATAGGTAGTTTGCATTGGAAAAGTTTTCAAAGTGTTGCTTCAAAAAACAGATAAAAGCACTGACAAACAATTTTAGCAACACAAGAAAGACAATGACCTTTGACTCAAACATAGCCGACAGTCACGCAAAATCCAAATGCAGAGATCAAAGTGACATGTATGCGGACTTTCAAATGACCTGAAATCGGACTCACTTTGTAGATCTGAAGCTGAACGCATGCCCGCTTCGACTGCAAAGCCACAAATCTGAGTCATGCTGTCGACTAAACACTGGTTTGAAACATGGCAACATGACGCATTTAAAACATCTGCATCAATAAAAGGCAGCTGTGACACCGTCCTGATGCTTTAGAAGCAGGTGGCTAAAAATCCATACAGGAGATTTTTTACTTTTATACAAAAACAGCTTCAGCAGCAGAGCGTAGAACACCACCACCCTTTTGTCGTGGCGGTTGACTCCAACTGCAGCTTCTACATCCTTCTTTGGCTATATGAGGTAATCTGAGAATTTGCTATGAAACGACTATTTACATATATATTTGCTGATGAAAAAGAAATAATATATATCTCCTTTAATACTAACTGCATGTTATATTCTCTAACCTGCTTTAGTGTTTGAAATCTAAAACTTGAAACGCCGACACCGTCTCCTCACTGAAACCACCATGGAAGGGACGGTGAGGGAGGAATGTGATTTGGCTGTCTGCAGACACTTTGGCCACTTCTCTGGGTTCTGAATTATAGTTATTAGTTGTGGCTTAACTGTCTCCCATCATGCCTGCAGAACAAAGTCACCAAGTAAAATAATCCCTAAAG